>NW_020201831.1:31432-36426 GCF_001531365.2 Cynara cardunculus var. scolymus
TTTGTCTTAAAATCTTGATTATTCTTCAATGATTGACAGAGTTTTCCTGAAGATTTGTTTGAAGGAATCGGCTGGAAGGTGGATGATTTTTAGAGAGAGATGATACGGTTTACCAAACAAGAGAGTTGGAAATGAGAGTTTTCAAAGGATGGGGGGTATTTATATGTGATTTTAATGAGGGAAATGGGTTGGCCTCTAAAGGCCCAACCCACAAAACTTTTATTTTTCTTAAATAAGATTAAACCCACATAAATTTATGACCCACTATAATTTACCCATCATAAATAAAATAACACTATTAGTTCCAAAACTCCACCTTCTAATAAATTATGTGGACATTCAAATGGGACTTTTGTATTTTAAATTTAAAAGTTTATAACATAAACTTTATTTTATTTGGAACGTTCTAAAATTTGGCATTACTCAAGTTAACTTTATCAGTTGCCTGCTGAAGCGTGATCTTCCAAGCTAAACTTGGGAAACTAAGTCAGATGAACTCTAACCATCATGACTAGATCCTAATAAATTTAAAATTCTAAATATAGGATCTATAATGAARCRCTAACCTGAGGCTCAGAAATGACCGAATGTCACATGGTGGTAGGGGATATAATGGGCCTAATTCTCTGGGCCCCTTTTTTCGTAACGAGTCTAATTGTGTCAAAATTACACTAAATGGGTCATAATTAGTCTAACTAGTTGTTAATACGACTAGTTGAGGTAGAATGTGTCTTAAGTGTCCTTAATGGGTCCATGTACACTTATTAATCTGATTGGGTAAAAAAATGACACTAAATGGGTTTAATGGGCCCCTTTCTTCGTAACGAGTCTAATTAGGCCTATTGAGTTATAATCGAGTCATTTGCATCAAAATAACAATAAATGGATCATAATTAATCTGATTAGGTTAATAGGCCCATTTATCCATAAGAATTCTAATTGGCTCAAACTGACACTAATTAGGTAATATTTGTTTGATCAGACCTTAACGGGTATGATGTGCTAAATTCGTCAGGATTAGTCTAATCAGACATTAATCGGAGTGATTGAGGGTCCATTGGTGTTAGTGGATATAATTGGCCAATTTCTTCTTTGTGGCTCTTATTATTATGTCTTTTAAGACTATAATAGATTTGAGTCCTTACTTCTTTGTGATTTGAGAACTCAAAGATATTGTTGACGTTATTGGGAAGGGGAAATCTTGGCCTATGGCCATTGGTATTGGTTAATAGTGTTTTGGAACATAATGGTCATTTTTATGAGAAATCAGAGGGGCTCTGGTTGTTCCTGACAAGGAACCAGAGGGGCTCTGGTTGGTCCTCATTATTGGACCAGAGGATTCTGGTTATTGATTTGGAGAATGTGCAAGTTTTTACTAAATGTACTAACTGGACCAGAAGCTTTGTATCTATGGATAAGAGCTTCTATGTCAAAATCATATTTTTAGAGGTTTTTAAGAGAAGAATTTTATACTTAGAATTTTTTTATGAAAAATAGACCAGAGAGGCTCTGGTTGACTTACACGTCGAACCAGAAGCTCTGGTTGATCATGTATTTTGGAACCAGAAGCTCTGGTTTGTACAACCAGAGGCTCTGGTCGAGCATGAACTCTTTAGAATTACTCTTTTTATGAAAAAGGCTACCTTATTGAGTGAAAGCTTAACTAAAGAACATTATAAGAGCTAGAAGTTTTGGTTAGTACAACTAGAGGCTCTAGTCAAGGAACTAGAAGCTCTGGAAGAGAGAGACCAGAGAGGCTCTAGTACTGGTTATTGAAATATATTCCAAGTGTGGTTTAGAACTAGAGGCCCGATGGACCGAAACAGTATGATTTTTTTAGTTTTACTACATGAGGTGAATTATTTGAAATAAATGTTTTGGTGATCTTCACCCTGCATTATATAAAAAAGGAACCTCACTAGACATTCATGTCTAACCCTCATTTTGTGTTTTCAAAAATATGTCTGCAGGTAAATAGAATAAGGGAAATTAACCATGTTTTGGAGTATAGATGCTAGGATGCAAGAGCATGTACCTTGAAATTTTTGGGCTGTAAATTTTAGTCTTTTGTATTATGGACCTATGTGGGAGAAGACATGTATTCTATGTATAATATATGTGATATATGCAATGTATGGAGTGGGGGTGTTATAGAGTTGGTATCAGAGCTTGAGTTTAAGGGATTTAAGTATTCACATGCATGATAGCTAGACTTAAACTATTTCATTGCATATTAGGGTCCCAGACATAGTTAGCACATTTGAAATAAATATAATAAGTTAAGAGATCAGTATGTAAGGTATTTTCGGATTACATCTGGCCAATGTAATTTTGAATCTACACGTACATAACTGAACTTGGACACTTTTTTATATTTGGGAATATGAAAAAAATTTGTGTATTAACTTTATTATCTACAGATAGCTAGTAGATCAAGAAGGTCGGAAAGGATCACCGGCCCCAATGAAGAAGAATCCCCTGTTGCTCCTATTGGCACCTCTGAGGTCAAAAGCAGAGGCAGAGGTAGGGGACAGACTAGAGGAAGAATAAGCCAGCTAGAAATTAATATGAATCAGGCAGAATCAAACTCTGAAAATATGAATCAAGAACGGATGTCTCACCCAGAATATGTAACAAGAGACATGTTAGCTGAAGAAATGGGAAAGCTAAGGGAAACCTTGACTTCTATTTTGAGGAATCCTGCCAAAATAGAGACAGGCAGAATTGAAGTTACTTCATCGGTTCCAATTCTCAATAACAGGGAAGGATATATAATATGTTTCTAACCTGCAAACCACCAACCTTCTCGGGAGAAAGAGATCAAATTAAATCTATGTGTTGGATCAAAGAAATGGAGTCTGTATTCAATACCATCCGATGTGCAGAAACAAATAAAGTCAGATTTGCAGTCTCTATGTTGAAATCAAATGCGTAATTCTAGTGGGAAGTATAATCCTTAGCCAGAACAAATATTTTGCAAACTATGACATGGCTAGAGCTTGACAACAGATTCAAGGAGCAGTTTTGCCCAAAAGTTGCCATTAGACAAATGGAAGAAGACTTTCTAAAATTGGAACAAGGAAACAAAACTGTGAGGGAATATACTGTAGATCCCAAATCTCTCAATAACACTAATAAATAGATTATGAATAACCAAAATAAGTAGTGTGGATGAATAAAATGAAGAATACTCAAGAACAAAGAATGTGTATGTTCAAAGCATATACTTAAGCATTAAAGATGCGTAAAAACTCACTTCAAGTCTTATTTTACAATAGGCCTAGCTACCTATTTATACTAGCGATAAGAAGATAACTATGTAGCCAATCTTCTAGGAAAGATAATGTTTATCTAAAGTATGGATAAACTATAAATCAAGATAAACTTAAAATCCAGCTGTCGATTTGTTACCTCCAGCTGTCTTCCATGGGATGTTAATTCAACCTTATCTTTATATCTTCATCGCATGCCTCTGGTTGAACTGCTAAAGAAAACTCTAAGTGTTGTTGACATGAGGGGTGATGAAGATGCTCTTTCCATCGCATCTCTGGTCAATTCATTGACCCTCTGTTCTCCCGACTTAGTCAATTATGCCTTAACGTCTTCGTCGGTCTTCTGGTTCTTCATCACTTATTGTTCTACATTACTTTTACATTTATGAATTATGGGGTCTAACAATCTCCCTCTAAGTAACAAAAGAACAAACATGAACTAATCTATGAACAATATTGAAGAACATAGACTAATCTAAAGAAAAGCATCAATTTCCAAATTTTCATTGGATGATGAATTCTTACAATACTGGAAGCAAAGAAATTACAATTTAAGTCAAACAAATTTTAAAACTCTATTCATGATCTACCTTGAGATATTTCCCAGAAGTGCAGTAGCAGTCTTCGATAACTGATGACTGTAAATATCTCATGAATAAGTTGTTTTCCGTCTTCCCTCGGCACATGAGTTCTACCCAATCTATCTCTGATAACTCCTTGAAACCATTCAAGTGTTTAGGTTGAATACTTGAATGCTTCAGTTAGTCTAAAAAATGTCTTTACCACGAACTCATTCTTGAAGACAAGTCCAAGCTTGAGTTGAGTCAAGACAGAAGCAGATTTCTTCTCCTGCAGGCCTGGGAAGTCTTCATCAGGTGGAGTGCAGGAGAGTCTGTTGATGCCCAAATGAAGAGCAATCTGAAAATCACTCTGTGTGTCCACAATCACTGATCAATCTTCATATTAAGCTCACATCAATGGCAGATTCATAGATTTATCATTAAGAACACTATGAACACTTTATGAATATTGAGAGGAAAAGTCAATCCTCTCAATTCTGGTCAAACCTTCTATTATCAATGTAATCTTACAATTAGCTCCCCTCTTCTTACTAATTACAAAGATTAAACCATATTTATATGGTCAACCTAACTAACAAAGTAAAAGTCAAACTAGTCTAAGAAAGTCAAACACGCTGACTTTACAATTATAGACTAAAATTAATCTTTCAAGACGAATACAATTAATACTGATTTTTCAGTCCTAACATTCTCCCCCTTTGTATTCAGACTTGAAAGAAAATTCTGCGCTTTAAGTCCTTGTTTGAACTTTGAAACAATATGCACAAAATGTCATCTACAAATGAAATCTTCAGCTTGTAATCTTCAAAAGATCAAATGTTGAGAAAGATCATCTAGCACTCCCCCTCGAATGTAGAATCACGGTGATCTTCTCTTTTGACAATGTAAATCAAAAACGATCTTCAGAAATACTATACAAGATTTGTTCTTCAAAGAATCTTCAGAAAACACTTCTTCAGTAAACTATTGTGAAAATGATCTTCACATTCATTATCTCTCACTTCTTCAGTAAACTATTGTGAAAATGATCTTCACATTCAATATCTCTCAGTCGTTGAAGCTCACAAATAATCATTCTATAAACATCTTCAGTCGCACTTCTTCTTTTGAGTCTTTTGCCACTTCTGAAAGTTACTCCCCC
>NW_020201831.1:38861-44556 GCF_001531365.2 Cynara cardunculus var. scolymus
GGAGATGTCTGTCTTTTCTTTATTATGTTTCTCTCTTTCCAAAACAATAAGCTGCTCAAAATCCGAGATTTGCTTTAGAAGCATCTTGGCGTTCAGCTCGAGAGAGTTAATCTTCTTCTCGTAAGATTCTCGTTCAGTGCCAAACTTTCTTTCAACTTCGATGATCCTCTTCTTTTCTATTGCCATCTCATTCCTTTCAGCATTTAAAATCTTTTCAGTCTGTAAAATCTTTACCTTTTCTAATTCAAATAATTTCCTTAACCCATTCAGCTCATTCTCAGTCTTTACATCTGAATTGTTCCTTGGAGAATTCCTCTCAGCAATTAGTTCAGTTTGAWCTTTTTGGAGTTTGCTGTACAAATCTGTATAAGATTGAATCCTTGTTTTTCTTTCTTTGWCAAATTCTATTTTGACATCATCCAAGGATTTGTTAAGTTTATCTATCTGATATTTGGATTCATCCTTAACTCTTTCTATCCTTTCTTTATACTCTCGATGCAAAGTTTCATTACATTTCACATTAACATAATTCTAAAGATTAAAGTTATTCTCCAGCTCAGCATACTTTGCTCGCAATTCTTGATTCTCTTTCAAAAAAAATATCTGCCATTTTAAAAAAAATGATCAGTTAAGGATCTATGCAGTGAAATCAGCTAAAAAAATATGAACAGTTAAGCTCAAAAAGAACAGAAAAACACAAACACTGAAAAACACACGCAAAAACAAATGTACAATGATCCAAAAGAAAAACTAAACACAAACAAACTAAGAAACTAAAAACAGTCTAAAAACAATAAACCGAGTCCAAAAATTTGAGTCTAAGACCAAATCACACCGATCCAAGGCCAAATACAATACAGATATGGAACGTTTAAAAACAATATTCTATCTGCTCTCTGAAGTGTATTAAAAAAAATCCACTTGAATTCGTCTTGGAAGGATCCACTTCGCACAGTTCTTAATTGGGCAACATCTTTGTATCAGTCACTTTTGATCTGGAAGACCTGTTCAGATAGCTTCTGGTCCAGTACTCAAATCCACACACAGACAGACCTGTTAACCCACACAGGCAGATTGCTGTTATTCCAATCCTCAAATCCACAACTTTCTGTATCTTTCTAAACCAGACAAAGACTGCTGCAGTCTTCTTGTTACTAAAGATGCTTTGTTTAGAATTAACAATACTGCATACAAAACAGCTAATTATGTTTAGAACAGCAAAACAACACTACAAACTGCTTAAGCGTTGTTACTACTGTTTCAAAGAAGACAGTCCTGTAGTAGCTGCTTAAACTGCTGTTGTTGCTGTTTCAAATAAGACCTGTTGTTGCTGTTGTTAAACTCAGAAACTTCTTCAACATGCACAACCCAAATTAGAACAATTTAAGTTTCTGCTGTGAAACAATTGCAGTTAAAAATTGTTGCTGCAATGCTAATGCTGCTGCTGTCACAGGTACATACTAAACCAAAACAACAAATCTTTCACCTTCTGAAGCTGCTGTTATCAAACCTGTTGTTAAACACAAACATTATAGCTGCTGTTTGAAGAACCTGCAGCTGCTGTGTGTTGTACACTTGTACACTGTGTATGCTGTGTGATGTACATTGTGTTGATAAACCTCAAAACAGAACCTGCTTAAAAGACTATGGAGCTGCTACAACATGCTGTCCTTGCAATGTAGTTAAGAATCTGTGAACCTGCTGTATAGTCTTGCTGTCATGCTGTAGTTGCTACCTGCTGTTCTGTTTCTTGTTTCATCTCAACACAAATAGCTTCCAAACCAACATGCGATTGCTGCTGCTGTTTAGTTGCTGTCTGTGTAGCAGCTGCTGTATAGTTGCTGTTGCTGTTTAGTTGCTGTTTGTCTGTGTAGCAGGTATTGTTGCTGCTGTTATAAAGCTTCATCTCAAATAGCAAAGTTGTGTTCATAACCTGTCAATACCTGTTAAGAACTATGTAAACCTGCTGCTGTGATGTCAAATTCAAATTGCAAACCTGCCAAGACCTGCTGCTTCTTTCTTCTCTACACCAACACAGCACAAAATGAAGCAGTTGCTGTTAAAACTGTTGGTGTCAAAATAAAAAGTTTCTGCAGCTACTAAAACAGTCTGCTGTCAACTGTGAATCAGTCACCTGCACGTACTAAATCACACTTGAGCTGTTGTTGTAAAGTTTCTTCTCAAATAGCAAACACAGCACAACAAAACAAAATGCTCAAACAGAATGTTAAATCGAATGAAGCAGCAAACAATATGTTCAAATCTGTCAAGTAAGCTGTGACAGACCCATAACAGCACAAACAAACAGCTTCAATCAAAGAAGGTGCTGTTTTACACTCAAATAAAAAAATTCAATCAAACAGCAATTCAAACAGCAAAACAATCTCTAAACAGTCATGTAAACACTCAAAATCCTTCTTTGAACACACTAACCTGTTAACAACCTAAACCTGTCAAGATTGAGTGTAAACCTGTCAAAATGAACAGAAACAATCAAAAAAGATTAAGTTGCTGTCAAAAACACATGTAGTGCTAGAACAAATCAAAGCTATTGTTTCTTTCTTCTTGAACCAACACTGCTGCTGTATAGTTGCTAAAACAGCCTCCAAACTTGCTGTTTTGTTCTTGCTGTTCAAATAATAGTGAAGCTTTAAACCTACAAGTCTTGCTGCTGTGGAGCTGTTTCAAATATGTGTTGCTGTGTTGCTGTGTTACCTGCTGTTACACACACTTCCAAACACAAATATAAACCTCTGCATGTTCTGTACAAGAACTTCATACAGTCAACATTATATGCACCACTCACAGCTTCACTGCAGGATCTTAAGACCTCTCACTGTCAGCTTCATGAGACTAAACCGGACAATTTGAATAAAAATTTGTCAAGACAAGAGTGAGAACCTGACAGCTAATCCGGATAAAAGAAGGTAAACCTGACAACACTGTGAATGGTTTAAATCTTACAAGACTGAATGTAAACCGGACACTGTAAAAGATGAAATACAAAAACTCTAAGTACTAAACCGGACAGCACGTGATGCTAAACCTGTCACCTATCAAACAACAACTTCAATTCTGGTTAATGCTAACAAACAACCAGCAATTAAGAATCCCAATTATGAATTGTCAAAAAGACATCAATTCTTGTCAAGATAGCAATGAACAAATATGAATCTATGTAAAATGAATTAAGCGGATTAGAAGTCCGCTCTATCTAGTTCGATTGCACAAGTCCAACTTACTAACCCGGTTAAGGGCCGCTCGTGTGGTGTGATATTTAGAATACCACTCAAAAATTAAAAACCTAACTTGAAATCAACCGGTGTAGCTTAAACCGTTCAAGAAATCTTACCTGCTGAACGAGTCAGAACCCTAATCCGGTCAAGTGGTGACCGGTATAGATGAATACTGCTTGAAATACCGGTCAAGTCTTCTCCGGTGTAGATGAATACCGGGCAAGGGTTCTGTGGTGTTGATGAATACCGCTCAATGTGCAGTTTACCTCTCCGCTTGATACACTTGCAAATTCGATGAAGCTTTGAATCAAACTAAAGATCAACCACCGATAAAAAAAATGAAAGATTAAGCTTCTTCTGTGTGCGCCTGTGTGATGTAGATGATACTGGATGGCTTAAACCGGTTGGGCCTAGAAGATGGGCCTTAATGACTTGGGCGGTTTAACACAAATAAAAACAAACTCAAACTAAAATCAGATTAAAACTAACAAAAACACAAAAACTAAAAGAAATTTAAAAAAAATGGATCAAAACACTGATTTACGAAAAAAAATTAAGAACACGAAAAAATTTTAAAAACCTAAAAACCGATTAAATCTTGATTTATTTTTATCAAATCACAAAAATTTGTGAATAACAAAGATTCACAACACGATTTCGAGCATTTTGATCATGTTTTTAACACCGAAACACAAGATTTTAATACAAAATCGGATCAAACAGAGAAAAAGAATTAAAAACACGAAGAACACAAAGAACACAAAAAATTCAAAAATTAAAAAAAATCCAGAAAAATTCACTTATCTTCGTAATCTTCCTCTGATTTCTTGCATTCCAGCTCTGATACCAATTGTGTGTCCACAATCACTGATCAATCTTCATATTAAGCTCACATCAATGGCAGATTCATAGATTTATCATTAAGAACACTATGAACACTTTATGANAATTAGCTCCCCTCTTCTAACTAATTACAAAGATTAAACCATATTTATATGGTCAACCTAACTAACAAAGTCAAAGTCAAACTAGTCTAAGAAAGTCAAACACGCTGACTTTACAATTATAGACTAAAATTAATCTTTCAAGACGAATACAATTAATACTGATTTTTCAGTCCTAACACACTCTTGGCTTGATGCTTAACCAAGGTCTCCATCGTCCTCATAATTGCTCTGTTTGCCATCCCAAATATTATGCCTTGATCCTGTCGCTGACTTGAGAATGCATAAAGCTCGATCAAGTCATAGGGATTGAGATTGATCAAGTCATTGTCATTGAAGACGCTGACCTGACCATGGGCTCTCTCCACTATGTACTCGATATATTTTATAGCTCTATTAGCGAAGGTCCACATTGTTATGTCCATTACCATCCTTATTCCATCGTTTGAAAATACAGCATGTGGTGGTTGGGTAGTCTGTCTAACAAAGCTATGGTGTAGGAGGTCCATGGATTATGGCGATAGAATTAAAGGATTGAGAGTCAAAACTTCATCGCGATCATGGTATAGGTACTGATTGATATTCTTCATCATTACTGGTTCCCTTGGTGGCATCTTCAGACGTCTCCTTTGCGACTCCATATTCGCGATGATTTTGTCGACTAAGCTCTGCGGAGGGTGCCTTGATGAAGAGGGAATGTCCGCATGCACCTTAGTTCGTTTGGTTGAGGGTTGAGTTTGGGTTATGGGTTGTGTATCGGTTGAGGGGTGTGTTTGGGTTGTGGGTTGTGTATCGGTTGAGGGGTGTGTTTGGGTTGTGGGTTGTGTATCGGTTGAGGGGTGTGTTTGGGTTGTGGGTTGTGTATCGGTTGGCGATGAGATGGTTTCTTGGGTTGGCTCATGTTGGGGTGGTTCAGGTTCATCGGGTTGTGTTTGGGCATGAGGTTGTTGAGGTGAAGAAGGTTGGATGTTTATTTGTTTAGGTTCATTGGGTAGGGTGATGAAAGGTTCTATGGTGTGAGGGGTTGGTGATGGGGTTAATGGTAGGCTTGGTGTTGGTGATGTAGTGAAAGGTGGGTTGGTTTCTATTGGTCGGGTTGATGGATATTCATCGGATGAGGAACTCAACATGATGGGTTCAGGTAAGGTGGCAATAAAAACATGTACATCATGTACATCTTCAGAGGCTGAGCCTCTGGTTCCCTTGCTCGGGTTCCTTGGTTTGGTGATGATAGTGGGTTTTGTGTTTGGTGATGGGATGATGAAGGTGCAGTAGATGGTGCTTCCTGAGTTGTAGCAGCTGGGTTCTCCCCCTCATGAGGACCAAGACCATGATCATCTTGGTCTGGATCCTCATGCTTTGGCCTCTTCTGCGGGCGGCTGGCCGAGCATGAAACTCTGCTTCTCTTTTTTTTAGGTGAAGTGTCACACCCCGCTAAAGCGGAAACACGAGGTATGGCAGGTAGAGTCTCATAGCAATAGAGTATAAAGAAACACAACCATACATTTAAAATTT
>NW_020201831.1:46023-46462 GCF_001531365.2 Cynara cardunculus var. scolymus
AGTTCTACTAGGTGTTCTGCAGAAATTCAAGTTGGAGTGAAAATCTAACACGTATACGAAACTTTTAAACTAAAAATAACTCATTTTGGATGAGCTGAGAGGAAGATATGATACCTTAAAGTCACATGCACACATCTGTCATTAGTTGACAGATTGCACACTTGACTTAAATAWATAGRTTCATGCCTCAAAACATCATATTTTTGAGTGAAACTGGATTCAAATGAATCCTAACTCATAAACGAATGTTTTAGAAGAACAATCATACATTGAGAACAAGTAAATAGAAAGATATTAACATTCAAAGTAAGAGTTACCTACTGGTGGTTTCACAGTTTGCACACCTATAGAGTTTTAGGTGCTTGGAGATCAAAACTCCATAATTTTATGTGATTCCACTTGTATGTAGGAGAAAACCCACAAAATTAACTCTCAAAAT
>NW_020201831.1:48092-49044 GCF_001531365.2 Cynara cardunculus var. scolymus
TTAAAACCTCAAATCACCACAATATTGAGTGAAATCGGTGGCATTTGAAAGGTAACTCATTAAAMTAACATCCAGAAGAAAAATCAACAATTTTGGATGATTATATAGAGAGTTATGACTGTTCAAAGTAGGGTTTACCTACTAAAAAAACTCTCAGATACATATATACAATGTTTTGAGCATTTGGGGGGTCAAAACTCAATGTTTGAGTGAAACCAAATGCATTGCAACCCCAACTCAATAAATAAACTTTTAAAAGAAACCTCATAATATTTGGACAAGCCAATTACAAAATATGAACGATTTGTGCACATGTACATAATCTGTCAGCACCAAAGTATAAGATTTTTAAGAAATAAACTCACATAAAATCATGATTTTACCTATCTTTTTGAGTTCTAATGTTTGGGTCATAGATTACCACCATCATATAAATATTTTTACATGTTTTTGGTGTATAATCTCTCCTTAAAACTCAACATTTTYGGAATTTAGAAGATAGAAGATGAAGAGTGCATAAAAAGTGGGTTTTTCTCCCAAAACTTACAAGAAAAAGAAAGAGATGAGTGTGTTACCTTCTTTGTGGATGAAATAGATGAAATATCTTCAAAACTCTTGCCAAAATGATGAAGATTAAGTTGAAAATCGGCTGAATGAGATGGAGGATGATAATGTTAACTCAAAGTGACCCTTGGGTTTTAGGACAGAGTTTGGATACCAAGGAATGACAGTCCTTCAGATTCTCTGGTTTCAATGCCTAATGTTGAGCTTCAAGAATTTGCTTTTTCAGGTTCGTTTGAACCAACATTCCCATTGCTCGTACTCTTGACGGTTTTACCCTTTCCTTTCGGCTTAAGGCATCGGCTACCACGTTAGCTTTCCCTGGATGGTATTTTATTTCACAGTCATAATCGTTGAGAAGTTCGACCCATCTCCGTTGCCTCATGTTCAG
>NW_020201832.1:0-1419 GCF_001531365.2 Cynara cardunculus var. scolymus
TGTTACCACGTCTATAGGATTTGCGATCGTGGTGACTTAAATACCTAAGCATGGCCTTGGATAGGGGTCTTGGGCTTCTGTAGCCTTGCTCGTGCTCGGTAGGACCAAACTCCTTGAATGGATATAGTTTTGCATTGGGCTCCACAGAAGGCAGTTTTGCTGCCAGAAGGTCTCCAAATGCCAAACCAAGGAAGCGTTGTAGGATCAAATTAGGCTGGTTCATATCTTCCTTGGCCTTCTTTTAGGCCTTAACCTTCGTCTTCTCCCCTTTCTGACTTGCGCACTTTTTCTTGATGAGGCCGACTATGTCCTCGAATATCAGCTGCGCGTAGTCCAATGGAAGATTGAAGTAGATGCGATACATGATGGACAGCATGGCGTGGGACGTCTGGTCATGACTGCCTACCTTTCCCGTTAGGCAGCAGTTTAAGATTGAAAAAAGTGTGTTCCAAACAGGGGGTAGTCCCTTACGCCTGAATTGGGTCCTTTTGGTAATCGGGGTCGCATATGAATGAAACTCCAAAAATTGGATTAATTCTTCGTCTGTAGGAGTGGCGGCATTGGCATTTAAGTTCAATTCGTCCAAAGTAGGCAAATGTAGAGCAATTCTCAAAATTTCCACATTAAGTTCTAATGGGACTAGTGATTTGTTAACTGGGTGAGAGGCGTAACCAACAATGGTTAGCCCAGTATTGTCAAGGGTAGTAATGTAGGCACTCAACAGAAATTGGGTTAAGTAGGTTTCTGGTGTGGGTCTAGTAGCAGATAAAGCATAGAAAAGGGGATGGTTCCTTAGAATTTCCATTAAAGTGAAAGTGTTATCAGGAAAACCGGAGGGGACGAAGTAATAATTGTTCGGCTTTTTCACCAGGAGGATCTTTTCGTACTTGTTTTGCATGAAAGACAGGGCGTGTGATGTTAGGGCTTGTGCTTGGGTGACCTCGTTATCACTGGATACATTCACTGATTGGGCTGAGGCGCTTGAAGACGACATGGTTGCAGGTAAGCTTTGAGAGAGTTGCAGGTTGCAGGTTCGTCTGTGTGTATATGAGAGTTTTTTGAGAATGTAAGGTTTTAATCTGGGGGGAAGGAGGGTATTTATAGGTAAGGATTTTTAAAATTGAACCGTCCCCTGTACAAAAGGTCGAGTAATGAGTGCATTTGGGTGAAACGGTTCAAAAAAGTGTGACACGCCGTATTGGGAAGACGCGCGATTGATGAAGTGCGCTTTCGTTTTCTGATACGCGTGTGTTTGTTCTTACCCTTATCCATAGAACCACGCGCACCATATCAATAGACAAGAACTATCAACAGAGTTCTGTCAGAGGCCTAAGGGTTACAGAGCCTCTGTGATATGTGTCGGGCCTTCTTATAAATGTTACACCTTTTTACCTAAACGGTTTTAGAAAATCCACAGAG
>NW_020201832.1:2999-42215 GCF_001531365.2 Cynara cardunculus var. scolymus
ATTTTTAGCTCTCTGTCAAGCACATCTTGATGTAAAAATTCTCTTTCCTTTTGAAAGAATTCTTTAACATAAGTAATATTGCATTTCTCATGCTCCATCTGCCTTAACTCATCCACCTTATTTTTCAACTCTTTTTGGACCTCAGCAATCTTTTCCTTAGCAGATTTTTCAAAATTGACAAAATTAGTTTGAGCTTTTGTGAACATTTTGAAAAATCTATCCCTCTCCTCTGTGAGAAGAATTACTTCTTTTTCATAGAAGGAAAGTTTTTCTTGTAGCTCGTAATTTTCCAAATTGCATGAATCAATATTATTAAAAGATTCAGAAGAGTAAGAAGTAGAAACCTCTTGGTCACTTGAGTAAGAGGAGTCTGAGTCAGTATTTGTCATTCTACAAAAGGTTTCATCTTCTGTGTCTGACAGAGGTTCATTCTCTCTAGCCTTTTGACATTCATCAATACACATGGCTCTGTTGTTCTCAACAATCTTCTTCACTCCTTCGACTTGTTTCTCCAATTCTCCCCAAATATCCATAGACAAACGGCAGCTATCAATACGTTTGAGGATCTCATGTGGTATAGCCTTGATCAACATCCTTTTGCATTCGCTTTCCAATTCAACTAACATCCTGTCTTCATCGTTCCAGTTTTCGATTGATTTGGGCTCATAATGCTCAGGAACTCCTGGGGTTGTACTGGTTGCTGGAACTCGAGGAATTAACGTCGTTGGCACGTATGTAGGATTGTAGAGAAATTCACACATTCTGGGATGAATTCTCTCCAAGAAGTTAATCATACGCTCTTTCCATTGCGGATATTCATCACATATAACCGTTGGAGGCTTTGTTTGAGATATAGTACTCACGAACGACTTAATAGTCAAATTCGCCATTGAAATTGAATGAAACAGGGTAAACTGAAGAACAAGACTGGTGTTCTTGAGCAAATGCAGATTAATACCAAGAACAGAATAAATCGAATTAGAATTCGATTCCTGCTCTGATACCAATTGTAGGATCGATTAACTCGGTTTCTTGGTATTAATTACTTACTCGGATGATCTGTTTGATAGTGTTAATGCAGCGGAAATGATAAGAATCAACCACAGTAGAAATCAATAAGAACACAGTAATGAAGATTGATGAACACAAGAGAGAGCTTCAAATGATTTTCAATAGAATGAAAATGTTGACAATTACAATACTGAAGCACTTTGAAATACAAGGGCCTACGCTGCTATTTATACAAGCAAGTAACCGTTTTCTGACATGACCTAAAGCAAATTAATCTAAGTCGTTCGATCAAAACAGATTACAGACAAGAACACGTGATAAACACGAGCAGCTAATAAACCTAAGTAAAACAGCTAAAGAAGATCTACACAGAAGACAGGCTGCAGACCTTCTGTGAGACATCACAGAGGCTCTGCTGGATATAACTTGAAGGCACATTGACGTAAAGGAAATCTTCCAGAACCTCTGTGAGACACGACAGAGGTTCTATCGTCTTTGTCTTTTAGCATTGTCTTTGCAGAGGACCAGTTTCCAGAACCTCTGTGAGACACGACAGAGGTTCTGTCACTTGAGACTTGTACGCTTGAGCATCTTCTGCTGTTGGTCCTCTGTGGTCTTCTGTGACAGATCATCTTATGTCAACACTTGCAGTATTACTTGTTCCATAATTTTACATTTAAAGAAATGAGAGCTAACAGTTATTGTATCTGTTCTACATTGTCAAAAGAGAAGATCATCGCGGTTCTACATTCGAGGGGGAGAATGTTAAAAGATCTTTCTCAACAAATAATTGTCTGAAGTTTTATGTTGAAGATTGTTTTTGAAGTACACATAATGTGCTTAAAGCATCAAAGTTCAAACGAGACCCAAAGCGCGGAAATTCTTTCAAATCTGAATACAAAGGGAGAGAATGTTAGGAATGAAATTCGTTGTAAAATTGTATTCGTCTTGAAAGATAAAATTGTCTATAATTGTATAAAAGTCGTCGTGTCTTACTTTTATTAGGTTAGTTTGACTTTGACTATTTTGTCTAAGTTTGACCCTATATAAAGGGTGATATCTTTGTAATTAAAAAATGATTCTCATTGTAATATTTGATACGTTTTATGAAGTTTGACTAGATTTGTTAAGTTGACTTTCTCTCTCTTTACTCCTTCTAAGCTCTTAATAGAAAATACAGATCTGCCATTGTTCTTGAAAATTTAATGAAGATTGATTGATATTGGACACACAGAACTGAGCCAACATTTGTAACCATCTCAGCAGATAAATTTTGATGGCGTCTCTAGCGGTTTTAGTAGTATCAACAATCAAAGTAATACTGGACAAGGCTTTGGACAGCCTGCTCGGATAGGATTTGGCTAACAGGCTCTAAGGTCGGTTCTTGGTTCTTTTGGACAGTCAAGACAGTTTGGTGCTGGTCTACCTTATTTGATCACGCTTTACCCGAATACAATTCTCGGTCAAATTCTTAGTTTTGTATTTTTTTTTTTTTGGACTTCCTTTAGTTTGGTCATAGGTTAGAAGGATTTGGACTTGGACATTTGATTTGGGCTTGTTATTAATTTTGGACTTACATTTGATTCCATTTTTTTTACTGTTTTTGATCTATTTTTAAACTGTTTTGAGAATTTTGAACTGATTTGGATCGCGTAATCTGTTTTTAATTAGTGTTAACCGAATCTGACTGTTTTTAACAGTTTTTAACTGTTTTCAACAGTTTTTGACTGTTTTTACTGATTTTTGACAGTTTTCATTTTTTTCTGTTTTCTCAACAGTTTTTGTGTTTTTCTGTTATTTTTTTTGAGCTTATCAGTTTTTGATTTCTTTTAACTGATTTCACTGCATTAGATCATTTGATCAATCTATTTTTGAAATGACAAATTTTTATGGGAGGGAATATACAGAGCTTAAAGAGAAATATGATAAATTAAATTCTGAGCACAACAAGAACATTTTGTGGACAATTCGTTTAACTGACTATGATGAGAAAGAGAAGGAAAAGAAGAGAGTTTTGCAAGGAAAGCTGAATGAACTTATGAATACTGTTTCTAAACACAAGAGATTGATAGACTGAAGAAAGAGACTGATGACTTAACTGATAAAATTCATAAGTCTGAATGTGATCTGCTTGAGTCAAGGAAATTACTGGATCTAGAGAAGAATAAAGTTTTAGAAACTGAAAAGAGGTTTGATGCTGAAAGGAAAGTGTTTGAAAGCAAGATAAAACCATTAGAGCTGAATGTCACATTGCTTTCAAAACGAATATCATATTTTGAACAAGTTATCATCTTGGAACAATCCAAGTTTGATAAAGAGAAGAAAGAGTATGAAGAAGAATGTCAAAGAAAGAATTTGGAATTGTCTGACAACATTGTTCAGAAAAAGAAAGAATTAGATGAAGAGAAAAGAGTGTTTGTTCTTGAAAAGAAAAACACTTGCAAGAAAAATTCTGCAATTGCCAAAGAGCTTACAGAGAAAAAGAAATGGTTTGACATTGCTTCAGAAAATGAGAAGGGAAGTTCAGACGAAGAAAGAAAGGAATTTGAGAAAGAAAGGAAATTTTTTGAAAAGTTAAAGAAGGAATTAGAACATAAGTTTTTGGATACTGCAAAGAAATTGTCTGATCTAGAGACAGAACTTGTAACTGAATTGAACATGTGAACTGAACTGAAAAAGAAATACAATTTAGTTGCTGATGAAAGAGACTAGTTATTAAATAAAGTAAAAGACTTTCATGTGCTAAAAGCCCAACTGGTTCTCAATCACAAACTAGCTTTTATGATTGTTCTAAATCGAACAGTTATTCAAGCAGTCCTAAATCTACTGTTTCTAAGAACTATTCTCGTTCTTCAAATCAGTATTATCAAGAGTACGTCATTGGATCACTCAATTATTCTTCTAAAGTTAAAAGTGTTATTCCCTGATAATCAATCTTCAAGATAATACTTAACTATGGCAGATTCAAGATATGAACAGTAAAATTATTCAAGATGAGGTTTGAGAGAGAAAGTCAAATCTCACAATATGGTCAAACTTTATTATACGTAATCTGATTTAACAATATGAGCTCTCTTACCTAATTACATAAGACTTACCCTTTATATAGGGTCAAAGTAAACACAAATAGTCAAAGTCAAACTATCTAGAGAAAAGTCAAACACGGTGACTTTACTACAATTATAGACAATTTTAACTTTCAAGACGAATACAATTTAACACTGAATTTCAGACCTAACATTCTCCTCATTTGTATTCAGACTTGAAAGAATTTACGTGCTTTGAGTCTCGTTTGAACATTGTTGCTTTAAGCACTCTATGTCTTCTTCAAAACAATCTCCAACTTGAAGTCTTTAGACAATCGTTTGTTGAGAAATTTCTTCTAACATTCTCCCCCTCGAATGTAGAACAGTGATGATCTTCCCTTTTGACAATGTAGAACAAAAACAGTAACAATCTTCAAAATTAAACTTTAACAAACTTTCTCTTCAAAGGTAGTCTTCATCAGCAAACTGTTGTAAAATTGATATTCACATTCAACAACTCTCAGACATAATCTTTTGTAATAATCTCCAGTCGCACTTTTTTGAGTCTTTTGCCATCATTGAAGTTACTCCCCCTTGATCTTTACAACAAATTCCTCTTCTAATGTTCGGAATTGGACATTTCATTCATTATTACATACTCCCCCTTATGATGAAATGAGAATCATTACATCATACACAAGAATGAATAAAATTTTACGTGAAAACCGTCAATTCATGAAATTGTAAGTAGAGTTTTTTAAATCCACTTGTTTAATCTTTTCAGATTAAGGGAATGAGAAGATAACAACCAATTTCAACATATAAAATTGTTTTCAATCTTATAAAAAGATTGGCCTGTGAGTATAACAGATATACTCAGTACAACGAATGTACTGTATATATGAGACTTTATGAGGCTCATCTCACCAGGTCTTCCATTCAATCATCGATAGCTTAAAAATAGCATATCTATGAATGTTTCGGCAAAATAACATATAAAATGCAATCTGTGTAGTGTAAAAAGAATAAGCAACATATGCTTATGTTTTGGCTCAAAAAGATAAACCACGTGGACTACACAAATTTATCAGACTCAACTAGTGATCAAAAAGACTTTAAGGGGGGACATATATCCTTCTGATTTAATATCAACTTTCTCCAAATGAGAAATTGATAGATGATGAGCTACGTGCTCCAAGTGTTATTGAAACACTTATCTGTTGAGAGATAAATGAGTAGCTGGTGGGGTTGTGTCAAGAATTGTCCTGGGCTTTGCCTTTTTCAATATTAGTCTCGAAAGAATTGAGAACTAATAGATTATGTGGTATGCCCGGTAATTTGAAGTTTGGAACAAGATTCTTATGTTCTTTTAATCTTGACACAACTCTCATCAATTTTTTTTTCTCACAGCAACTACCCCTCTCTTTTTCATTTTAATCTCAGCACACAAACCCTTTTATATTTAATCTCACTCAGATATGGCTGTCCTCTTGGGTAGGTCTGTCGGTTCTGACATTCCATAGAGGTATTTCTGTTAAGCATTCAGTCCCTCCTAAATAACAGTATGCTCAGTTGATCACATTGGTAGATCAGGAATATTATTGCAAATAAAGCACAATGATCAGATAAAAAATTGAACAAGATATTTGGTTTTAAAACACAATCAATAAAAGAATGATACGACAATGATCAGATTATTCGGTATGCGAGAGAAATGAATGAAGATCTGTAAGTACGAGTTTACAGATTCTGATTAAAAATGAAATGTATATCAATCAAAGTAAAAAAAAATAATCAGAAAAACAACCTTCGATTACAAACGAGTGTATTATCACCGAAAATGATTTATATAAGAGACGTGATAATAACAGTTTGAAGAATAGCTGAAACATGTATTGGAATTATGCTCGATGAGAAATTACGCAAGTAAAAATCTCAGGAAATACCTGTTCAAAAAATGTAGTCGTTTCCTTAAAAAAATTATTCACTTCCCGAAAACATTTATTTAAAAGTTCTAGAGACTCCCCCTAGAAAATAAATTATAGTAATGTTTCAGTTAAGCTCAAAAAAATTAAAAAAAAAAGGAAACATTTTAAGCACGAGTCCTAAACTGAGTGTTTAGAAACCACACTCGGTAAAGCACGGGTCCTGAACTGTGATGTTCAGAAGCCTTTGTTTGGACAGTTTACAACTCCCCCTTGCATTAGTGCATCACTGATATGATATTCTGATCAGCACAAAATTGACACACTTGCAAAAATCAAATTAGACAGATTTTGGTACCCAAACAAACTTGGGTCCTATTTTGTTAGTATCGGGCTGGGGTATGTTGTAACTTCCAAACCATCTATTTCTATTAGATGTTTTCTTTTTAGCACTTTGAATAGGATGATCAGATACAAAATATGATCCATACCAGTTTATTGTAATCATACCTGTTTTTACCTTTCCAATCCTTCTAATCTCTGTTGTCTATACTCCATCTATTGTATGTCTTCTTGTTCACAAAATCTGTTGATTTGCATATGGAGCACATGATTCTTCTCTTGCTAAGATGAATCAAATCAGTAGTAGATCTTACAAAACAAGGAAGATGATTAGTAACAACAGGAGTATGAGATGAAACAGATTCAGATTTATTGACCCAAATGCTTTTAACCTTATAAGAGTAATTGGGTGATCCGATGACGTACCCTTGATAATACTGATTAGAAGAACGAGAATAGTTCTTAGAAATAGTTGATTTTGGGCTGCTTGAATAACTGTTCGATTTGGAACAGTCATAGAAGCTAGTTTTACACTGAGAAGGAGAACCAAATGAGCTTTGAGTACAAGAAAATTCTTTGACTTTCTGTAAAAGTTGGTCTCTTTCCACAGTAACTAAATCATACTTATTTTTGAGTTTTGTTCTCATCTTCAATTCAGTTTCAAGGTCTGTCTTCAGATCAGACAATTTCTTTGTAGTATCTAGGAGTTTACCTTCTAACTTCTTCTTAAGCATTTCAAACTTCTTCTGATTTATAAACTCTCTTCTCTCTTCATCTGAGCTTCTCTTTTCATTCTCAGAAGCGATGTCAAGCCACTTTTTCTTTTCAGCAAGCTGTTTAGCAATAGCTGTATGTTTCTTTGTAGTATTTCTCTTCTCAAGAGCAAATTGCTTCTTTTCTTCATCTAAAGCTTTCTGCTTTAGAGCAAAGCTGTCAGATAATTTTTGATTCTGGCTCAAACATTCTTCTTTGATGTCTTCCAAGAATATCAGCTGCTCAAAATCTGGTATTTGCTTTGACAACATTTTCACGTTCAGCATCAAACTTTTTCTCTATTTCAGAAAATATTTTCTTCTCCTTTTCAAATTCATTTCTTAACTCACAGAAATCACTCTCAGATTTATGAAGTTATCCTGGTAAGTTCTCAGTCTCTAGATTAACTTTCTCAAAAGAAATCCTCACATTTGGCAGATCTTGAAGTTTGTTGAATAATTTCTTATTAGCATCACTCCAAGTCTTCAATTCTTCTTCACATTCTTTTCTAACAATGTTCAAAGTTCTCTCAAATTCGCAAGTCTTAACTGATAAAACTTTTTCAGAATTTTCTCTTAAGGTTTTATTTTCTCCTTGCAGATTCTTGATAAAATCTCTATTTACGAAATTCTCATAAAACATATTAATAAATTTTTCTTTGTAGTCCTCTACTCTTCTTTCCAATTCAACAATTCTCTTTCTCAATTCTTTATTATATCTCTCCCATGAAACTACCATTTTAAAATCAGATTGATTAATCAGATCAAATGCTGTGAAATCAGATAAAAGAAATCAAAATCAGTTATGCTCAAAAACAAAACAGAAAACACAAAAACTTATGAGAAATTAGAAAAAATAGCAAAAAATGTCAAAAATCAGTAAAAACAGTAAAAAACTGTTGAAAACAGTTAAAAACTGTTAAAACTGATGAAAAACAGTTTACGCAACAGAAAACAATTTAAGGATTCTCAAACAGTTAAAATAAACCAAAACAAATAAAATCAGATAAAAGGAGATCCAAAATAAAATGAAAGAAGCTCAAAACAAAACAAAATCAGTTACAAGGATTACAGAATACCAAACAAAGTTACGACTAAAAGATTGTCCGAGAACAAAGTTCGAGTATATATGAGCCAATTATGAACCAATTAAGAGCCGTAACAGAATCTTTTAATATGATTACACCAAATGAAAGTCTCGGTCAATTCAAACGGTTGCTGTATGTTTGGAATACACAACTAAGATACCAATTTGCACACCAGTGTCCACTCTTCTTCTGAATCTCAGATTGCAACTATGGGCAGTTCTCTTTCAAATACTCAAACCCATCTGATCACATTACAGCTGCAAGTGCAAGATTTTCAGCAGCAAATCTGAAACAAATAGCCTTCAATTGTATTGGCATGATGACAGTCTGCAAGAAATCTGCCAACAGAGTTTACAGAGATATCCTTACAGAGCAACAACTAATAATTTGGTTATTACCACTTTCTTCTCCCTAATAGAGCTTCTGTATTGACTCTTATGAAAAGGTTGCTGTTGGAAGGAGTTCTTTGCTGATGGGCCTGAGGATGAGTGCAAAACACTTCCGGGTAGAGCTGCTATACTATCAAAAGCTTCGATAGCAGATACAACATCCCCATAAGAACATGCAGTGATGGATGACACTTGTTCAGGTGAAGTAATAAGCTCTAGATCAGTCTGCTTTACACCAAATGAACAGCTATGCTAGCAACATTCTGGCTATAGTCATTGAATGCAGATCCTCCACACAACAAAATGGGCAACTAAGCCTACCACAACAACTGTTACCAGCACCTTTAAGATTCGAGATAAAAATTCACTACTCTGGTCAGTCAAACCAACTGACTGCCTCTCTTCATTACTTTTAGTATCCAACCTCACAAGATCAAGAGAAATAGATGAATCACAATTTTCTTCGCAAGTTACCGAGTATTGCCTTTCGCATACAAGTCCCTGCAGATGGTCTTTTCCTTTCGAGTTTTGCAGTCTCTATTGATGAATCTAGTTTGACAAGAGAGAGTGAACCAGTTATGGTCAGTGCTGAAAATCCTTGGTTGATGTCTAGAACTAAGGTCCAAGATGGCTCATGCAAAACATTAGTTATAACAGTGAGGATAAGAATTCAATGGGGAAAAACTAACAGCGACTCTTAGTGAAAGGAGAATCGAGCAAGGTAGCCTGTAATACAGTAAAAAATGATAAGTCCCTTTCCATAAACCTTCACCTTATTCTTATCACAAGCCTTCAAACCATACATATTCTCAAACAAACAACTCTGAAACGTAGTCACAACCTCACGGTAATCCTTAACACTAAAAAAAAAATTCAAATCTCCCTTGAATACATGACAGACCTGGTTCACAACTAAGCAAACAACCCAAAAGATTGTCAACCAGAGAGGTATTTACATAGACTGCATTTAAGGATGAAGAACTCAGATCCTTATTATCGCTGGCAAGAATCCTTCAAAGAATATAAATTTGTGCAATTTAGGTTTCAAACGAAATCCGGTCAAGAAGCAGTGAGCAAATTAGGAGAAAACAGTGAGCGATTTACACTGTGAGCGATTTAGGAATCTGCTCAAACCAATCTAGCAATTTAGGAACAAATAGAATGAGTGGTGTGCGATAAACTCTAAATCGGATGCTTTGATGTACGATTTACCTTGAATCCGACTGAAATCTGTCAAGTGATGAAAGCAAAACAAACAGTCGACAACCTTGAGCGATTTAGCTTAAATCGGTTAAACCCTATCCGATTAACAACCTAAATCGGCTAAACCTTGTCCGATGAAGAGATATCCGGTTAAGCCTTAAAAGGATTTATCAAGCGATTTAGTGAACTCCGGTTAAGCTTCAAGAAATTTGCCAGGCGATTTGTGCGATGAAGATGATACCTTAGGAAGAAAATGGTCGATGAAAATGGTTGGGCTGAAATACCAAATCTTATCTGGATGGGCCAAAAAGACTAATGGGCCTTGAGCGGTTTAGATAACAAAAAAAAAAAACAATTTTTTTTTAACCAAAATGGATCAAAAACACTGTTTTAAAAAAAAATCAATAATACGAAGAAATTTCAAAACACAAAATCATCAAAAACTCAAAAAAAATGATCAAATCACAAAACTTTGTATTTAACAAAGATTCACAATTCAATTCCGAGCAGATTGATGACGGTTTAAACACAAAACCCAAGATTTAAAAAAAAATCGGATCAAACTCTAAAAAAATAAGAACACAATGAAGAACACAAACAAATCAGGAAAAAAAAAACTTCGAAAAATTCTTCAAAATCTGTTAATTTCTTCTCTGATTTCTTGCAAACATGCTCTGATACTAATTGATGTTCCCTAATAATCAATCTTCAAGATAATCTTCATGATTTCCATGGCAGATCTGTATATTGCATTAAGAACACAATGAATAGATTGAAAGAGAAAGTCAAATCTTCTAATCTTGGTCAAATCTTCTTATTACGTGAACTGACTTTACAATATGAGCTCTCTTACCTAATTACACAAGACTTACCCTTTATATAGGGTCAAACTAAACACAAATAGTCAAAGTCAAACTATCTAGAGAAAAGTCAAACACGGTAACTTTAATACAATTATAGACAATTTTAACTTTCAAGACGAATACAATTTAACACTGAATTTCAGACTTAACAAAAAGCATTTGGGTTAATAAGACTGAATATGTTTTGTCTCGTACTTCTGTTGTTACTAACAATCTTCCTTGTTTTGTGAGATCCAATTCTGACTTAATAAATCTTAGCAAGAAGAGGATCATGTGCTCCACATGTGTTGGTCACGGTTCCAGCATATTCCTAAATCAAAACGTGGCGCTGGCTGCTATGCTATAAGGGAAATAAGGTTGCGCCTTCACCAAGGCAATTGCTTTTGGTGTAGTGGGTAAGCGCTTGATCCTAACAATTGGTATTAGAACAGGTCACGGGTTCGAATCCCATGGTGTGCATAATTATGAGAAAGGCATGTTGCGCGGCCATTGACTTCTAACGAAGCTCTTATCAGTACCGGCAGATGCTGGGGGGATTGTTGGTCACGGTTCCAGCATCTTCCTAAATCGAAACGTGGCGCTGGCTGCTACGCTATAAGGGAAATAAGGTTGCGCCTTCACCAAGGCAATTGCTTTTGGTGTAGTGGGTAAGCGCGTGATCCTAACAACATGCAAGAATACTGATTTTGTGAACAGGAGGAGGTACAACAGATGGAATGCAGACAACAGATATCAGAAAAGTTGGAAAGGTAATAATAGGTATGATAACAATAACTGGTATGGATCTTATTCTGTATATAATCATCCTGTTAAAAGTGCGAAAAAGAACATATCTAATAAAAATAGATGGTTTGACAATTATAATATCCCACAACCTGATACTAACAAAGAAGGACCCAAGTTCATTTGGGTACCAAAATCTGTCTGATCTTATTTTGCAGGTGCGTCATTACTGCGTTGATCAGAAATTCATATAGATGATGCACTAATTCAGGGGGAGCTGTAAAATGTCTAAACAAGGCTTCTAAACAACACAGTTCAGGACTCGTGCTTTACCGATTGTGGTTTCTAAACATGCAGTTTAGGACCCGTGCTAAACATGTTTCCAATTTTTGTTTTATTTTGAGCTGAACTGAAACATTTCTTAAATCTACTTTCTAGGGGGAGTCTCTAGAAATTTTTGAATAAATATTTTTCAGAAAGTGAATTTTTTTTAAAGGAAACGAGTACATTATCTGAACAGGTATTTCTTGAGATTTTACTAGCGTAATTTCTCATCGTACATAACTCTAATACCTGTTTCAGCTATTCTTCAAATTGTTATTATCATGTTTCTTAAAATGAAAATCATTTTCGGTGATAATACGCTCGTTTGTATTCAAAGGTTATTTTTTTTGTATTTTTCTTTACCTTGATTAATACATATTTGTTAATTCTTTGAATAATCAGAATGTGTAAACTTGTTCTTACAGATCTTCATTCATTTCTCTCGCATATTGAATAATCTGATTTTGAACATCACTCCTTTATCGATTGTACTTAAAAGCTACACATCTTGATCAATTTTTATCTGATCATTATGCTTTATAGCAATAATACTTTTGATCAATTGTTTGTGATCATTTAAGCATAATGCTAAATTTAGGAGGGACTGAGTGCTTATTAGAAATACCTCAATGAAATGTCGGAACCGACAAACCTACCCTTGAGGACAACCATGTCTGAGTGAGCTTTAAATACAAAAGGGTTGTGTGCTGAGATTAAAAGGAAAAAGAGACGGATAGTTGTTGTGAGACAAAATAATTGATGAGATTCGTGTCAGGATTAAAAGAACATAAGAATCCTGTTCCAAACTTCAAATTACCGGGAATACCACATAATCTATTAGTTCCCAATTCTTTGGAGACTAATATTGAAAAAGGCAAAGCCCAGACCAATTCTTGTCACAACCCCACCAACTACTCATTTATCTCTCAACAGATAAATGTTTCAATAACATTTGGGGCACGCAGCTCATCATCTATCAGTTTCTCAATCGGAGAAAGCTGATATTGAATCAGAAGGATATATGTCCCCCCCTTCAAGTCTTTTTGATCACGCATTGAGTCTGATAAATTTGTGTAGTCCATACGGTTTATCTTTTTGAGCCTTAACAGAAACATATGTTGCTTTATCGTTCTACACTACACAGATTTTGTATTTTATATGTTATTTTGCCGAAACATTCATAGATATACTTTTCATAAGATATTGATGATTGAATGGAAGACCTGGTGAGATTGTAATATTCGGGTTACAAGTTTTGATTTGAGATTTTGGAATATATATATATATATATATATGTATATATGTGTGTGTGTGTGTGTGTGTGCGTGTGTGTGTGTGGGGTTTGGTGTGTGTGTGTGTGAGGGTGTTATAACTGACTTTTGGTAGTAAAAGGCGGTTATGGCACTTGCTATAAATAGCATGTGCCTTTGAAAAAGAAAAGGTTCTTTTTGGCTGATTTTAGAAGAAAGTTGGATGGAGAAAAAGAAGTGGAAAGAGGCTACAAATATTAGAAGTCAAATTCAAATCAAAGTTGAGTGTATATATGCTTTTGTGTACTTGTGTATTAATTGCTTATATGCAATTCATTGCCATCTGCTCCATTTTGAATCTCAATATTTATATTGTGCAGATATCCTTAAACCGGACAAGTAATGTCCAGATTTCCACCTAAACTGGTTAAGCTTTTTCCGATTCAACCTAAACCGGACAAGAAGTGTCCGGGTTCATCTTAAATCGTTCAAGACTTGCCCGATGTAGTATCTAAACCGGCCAAACGTCTTCCGGTTTACTCTCTAAACCAGTTAAAGGTTATCTGATGAAAACCTAAACCGTTCAAAGCCACATGTGTTGTCCGGATTAGATCTCCGGACAGTGTTGTCCGGGTTAGATCTCCGGACGGTTGACCGGATTACAAATCCGGCTGAATCCTGTTTTGATACTTCTTCTGATTTAATCTTGCCAAGAGTGATGTGATGACGGTATAACCGCGAGAGTGATGTAATGGCGGTGTAACCGCGAGAGAGATGAATACATGTTTATATCTGTACAAGTTTGATTCTAAACTGCTAGATTGGAAAGTATATTAATTGTTTGTGATTTGTACACTCACTAGACCTTTTGGGTCTAATGCTCAGTTGTTGGACTTACCTGTTTTGCAGGACATCATACCACGTAGGACAAAGGTAAGGGAAAAGTGTAGAAATGATAAAATTTTGTTGTTCACAAATGTATTGAAGAAATTTTTTTGTTAATCTGTGTTTTGTAAACAATAACATATTTGGTTTTATGAGCATGTGTATGTGGATTATCTGTATCCGGAAATTGTGGGTTGTTACAGTTGGTATCAGAGCTATAATTTAAGGGAACTGGGTGTTTGCGAAATACTTAGACTTAAACTAGAGGTGTGGAAGTTATGATAATAGGTTTCACTGGGACTATGAACATGGGGAATATGTTATAGTTGAACCTATTATGAGAAAGATAGATTATATATGACTGATATAATCTGAGTTATGAATAGACTTAAGGATAAACATGTTATTATGTTTTGATTATGTGAATAATCATATGTGTTTAAATGTACAGAAAGAGACATACAACAGAAAAATGACAGATAATCTTAATCAATCGGAAAGGACCTCTACTGATTATGGAAGAGGTCGGGGAAGAAGAAACGTAGCCCAAGGAGAGAATTTGAAAAATGTAATGACAATAGAAACACGAAGCCGCAGCAGTGGTCGAGGAAGAAGTAGAGGTGTTAGACAAGAAACTCATGGGGAACAAGAATTGTCGGCGCAAGAAAGTTCAATGTTTGGCCGTGGTAGAGGAAGGGCAAGGGGTGGAAATAATGTTCCTGATCTCGGATATATTACCCAGGAAATGTTGGCAGCAGAGTTGGAAAAATTACAAGAAAGTTTGGTGAACTTGTTGGGACGTATAGCCCAAAATAAATCAGAAGTAGTAAGAAATCCCGATTATCAGGAAGAAGCCAGAGCTAGTACACCGGTAATTGGTACATCTGTACCTCTTACTTCGTCCTCAGTACAGAAAGGAGGAGATATCAAAATGTTTCTTGCCTGTAAACCTCCTAAATTTTCTAGGGAGCGTGACCCTGTTAAAGCCATGTGTTGGCTTAAAGAGATAGAGTTGAGTCAGCAAATCAGTAAAAGTGCAGAAGAGGACAAAGTCATGTTTGCTGTATCCCGTCTAAGATCAAGTGCTTTGTACTGGTGGGAAGTTCTGTCAAGTTCAGATCCAAACATTCTGAAAAACATGTTATGGGAAGAATTTGTGGTCAAGTTTAAAATGCAGTATTGTCTTGAAGCGACAGTACAAAAGTTAGAAGATGATTTCCTTCGTCTTGAACAAGGAAACATGTCAGTCCGCCAGTATACAGAAGTTTTCAAGGAACAATCTCGGTTTGCTGAAGCCTATATCATATCTGAAAACAGTAAGGTAAGAAAGTATATCTGGGGTTTGGAAGCAAATCTTCGAAAGTATGTGATATCCAGGAATCCGACGACGTTTTAAGCAGCAGTTGATGCCGTTGAAATTCTGGAGCAAGACATTAATCGACAACCACAAGAAAGGGTTGGAGAGAAAATAAAGGGGGAAGCTACAATAACTAACTTCTGTAGACCGAGGTTTATGGAAAATTTGAATCGACCAGTCTCAAGGTTTGCTGATAGAGCATGTACTCGATGTCACAAAATACATCAGGGAAACTGCAATACAGGTCGTGAGTATGTTTCAAATGTCAGGAACCAGGACATATAGCTCGAGACTGTCGGATGATGCGAAGGTGTTTCACTTGTAAATCATCTCAACATGTAAATGCTGATTTTCCGCAAGCAAAGGGACGAGGTTCTGGTTTTGCTGGAGATCTAGGATCTGGATATTCTGGGGGCCGAGGATCTGGTTATGTGCCAACAGGTCGTGGACAAATAGATAATCATGTTAATTCAAGTGGTCGAGAAGAAATAAGACGTGGGGATTCTGCAAGAGGGAGAGACTTTCAGATGACAAGAGGTGAGGCAGAAGAGCACCCTGAAGTGATAACAGGTACATTCCTTGTTAATTCAGTATGTGCCAAAGTTTTATTTGACTCGGGTGCAAATCGTTCTTTTATGTCACCATCATTTGTTAACTGCGCACATTTAGAATCTAAAGCATTGAGTGAGGATCTAATTGTGGAAACAGCAAACGATAGTGAAGTTTTGGTTAAGGAAAGAATAGATGAATGCTTTATAAGTATAGATGGTGTAATATACACTTTCGCAAATACGTTGCAATTATCTCCTTTATATGTGTTTATGTGATCAAAACGTAAAATTTGGAAGCAAACCCGAACACAATAAACTATATATGAAATAGTCGGAACCATCGTACGAGGCCCGGGGTAAAACAATTGGAAAGAAACAGGTCAAAAGCATCAATATCTACGTTTCGGATACATAAAAACTGACTTTTATTGGAAGATATTTTCTAAAGTATTTCTATTTTAAGTTGTATATTATCTCTTTACGAACGCGTGAGCGAAAACCACGTCAAAAACGGAGGTCCGAGCGAAAAGTTTTGCGATTTTTAGTGATTAGTGGTCGAACCGAGTTTTCAGCCGAGTCAACTCAGCCCCAACTTGTAAAAGTCGAATATACATGATGTTTACCTTCTTTTTCACCCAAAACAGAGTTTCATCTCCCATACTTACTACCAGCGGCGATTTTGGCTTCATAGGGGTAAATCAAGGTTGTTTCAAGGGGTTTTTGCTTGAGTTTTATGCCAAATTCATCCACCAATTAAGGTATAACTATTTCATTGGTTAATTTCATGATTTGAAGCTAGTTAGAGATGAAATCAATGAAACCTAATCTGASTTATATTAGTAWTATGTTGTATTTAGATTGGTTATAGCCTAAGTAAGTTGTTATGATGCTTGATTGATGATTTGGAGTTTTCGAAAATGAAGAACATAGGTTGAATTTTGATTTTCTTCATTAATGACAATTTTGGTGAAATTCTTGAGTACTGATCTTGTAAACAATAATATAAACATGGTTAGATGGTATTTTGATTGTTGGAATAAAGATTGAATCCAAAATATGGATTGTAGCCTATTTAGTTGGTGAATTTGACAACACCGAATCTATCCGAGATGCTGTTTTGAATGTGTGATAACTTCTTAACCGTAGCTTGGTTTGTTACGATTCTGGACATTTTAGAAAGCTTATATGTAGCTCTAAACCTGTCGTTTAGATACTTTTTATAAATAAGGCTTCTAGGTTGGTTATAATTGCGTCTAAAAACTTATAAAAAGTTGATTTTGAGCTGTGAATTATAGTAACTAAAATGAGTTTAAATTAAGTTTGGTTAAGTTATTTTTGTCGGATCTTTATGAAACTTTGGATACATATTACAGGTGTTAAATAAGATCACTTGGTCCTTCCAGACTGTTGGACGAGTTTAGACATATATGGACGTAGAGCCTAATTTGGCTCGATTTTTGAATATCGAAAAGCACTATGAGTTTATGGAGCTACTTAACTTGCTATTTGCTAGACATGTGTTATCTATTTGCTACTTGCTTCCACACTCATCCATGTTATGTCTCCTTATCAATTTCAAGAGATTATTGGCTATTGCACTCCTTCCTTCCATATATGCTACTCGGTGGTTACTTTGTGTTTCACCCGGGGAGGTATGTTTAAGCCCATATCAGCTGAGATTACTCGGGTATGGTGCGTATTTGACCTTGTTAGAGTCCGGTCATTTTCCCCGCTGTCTGGGATAGCTCGGGTGGGAAGATCATTCCACTGGCCGAGATAGCTCGGGTGGTATGAAATCTATGATATATATTGTTGTGTTTGCTACGGCTGAGATAGCTCGGTGGCAGTACATATCAATTATTGACTTTCACACGATCTATTTGTTTGCATACTTTGATATTCAGATGTATGATTCTCGAATGATGATTACTTATTACATGATTTACATCCTTCGTGATCATTGACTTCCATGGATTACATTTGTGAAGTGTTAGTAGTTAGTAGTTCCCGTTTACTCACTTAGCATTATGTGTTTACCCTTTTAGTTGTTCACATTTTTACAGGCCGTGTAGATAAGGCAAAGAACAAGCTCGAGTAGAATGAGATCTTTGTTTTTGGTGCTTCCAGTAGCACGACTCTTTTGGTATTATATAGTTAGTCGAATACAACTATGGATTGTAAATTATTAGTTGTCTTTTGGTTGTAACTACAAGTATCTAGATAACGGGTAGCTAATGTCCTCCGTCTTGTATATAGTTTAAGCTTCTACAAATCTATTAAGTTTATTTTGTCCGTTTTAGGATATTTTGGAAAACAGGTGCTTACGGAAACGTCCTGTAAACCAAGCGGACATTTCRAATTAGAAACCCGTAAATATTATATCCCGTTTGCTTTCTAAWGGTTTAAAAATATAACTTTTGGTGGTTTGTTTACCATTTGTAGAAATGAGGTATTACAAACCTGGTATCATTTATGTAATCTGGGTCTTTCAAATGGATGTGAGGTGCCTATACAATTATTTTCTTTGCCTTTAAGAGAATTTGATATAATTATAGGCATGGATTGGTTAGCTAAAAACCAAGCCAATATAGTTTGTGATGAAAAGATGATTCATATAGACTTACCGGAAAAAGGAAAGGTTGTGATTTATGGAGATCGACGAGATCGTTATTCTAGCCTTATTTCAATTTTAAAGGCTCAAAAGTATGTATAGAAGAGATGTGGTAGTTATCTTGCATATGCTATAGATATGAAGAAAGAAAAAGGATGGATGGAGGATATCCCTGTTGTAAGAGAATTATTTGATAAGTCTACCTCTAGATCGAACGATTGAATTTCAAATAGAATTACTTCCTGGAGCAGCACCTGTGGCGCGTGCACCATATAGATTAGCTCCTTCTGAATTAAAAGAGTTAATGTCGCAATTGAAGGAATTGTTGGATAAAGGTTTTATCCAACCAAGTACATCCCTTTGGGGTGTGCCGGTGCTTTTTGTGAAGAAGAAGGATGGATCAATGAGAATGTGCATTGATTACCGGGAACTGAATAAACTTACATTTAAAAATAAGTATCCTCTTCCAAGAATTGATGATTTGTTTGATCAATTGGTTGGGGATACTTATTTTTCAAAAATTGATTTACGGTCCGGTTATCACCAGTTGAAGATTCGGAATGAAGATGTGTCAAAAACAGCATTCCGTACACGTTATGGTCATTATGAATTTCTGGTTATGCCATTTGGACTCACAAATGAATAGGGTATGTCGTCCCTATCTTGATAAATTTGTGATYGTYTTMATTGATGATATTCTGATATATTCTCGGTCGGAAGAAGAGCATGCTCATCATTTGAGATTACTCTTGGAATTGCTAAAACGAGAGAGATTGTATGCTAAAATGTCAAAATGTGAATTTTGGCTGCGAGAAGTTCAGTTTTTGGGGTATGTTATCTCAAAAGAAGGCATTAAAGTAGATCCTTTGAAGATTGAAGCCATTGAAAGGTGGGAAGCCCCAAGGACTCCAACTGAAATTAGAAGTTTTTTGGGATTAGCTGGGTATTATCGTAAGTTTATACAAGATTTCTCTCGAATAGCTACTCCATTAACAAAGTTGACAAAGAAGAATGTGAATTATGAGTGGGATGAAGCACAAGCTCAGGCCTTTCAGATGTTAAAGGATAAGTTATGCAGTACACCAATTCTATCCTTGCCAGATGGAATGGAAGATTTTGTGGTATATAGTGATGCGTCAAAAATAGGTTTGGGTTGTGTACTGATGCAACGTGAAAAGGTAATAGCTTATTCTTCCAGACAGTTAAAAGACCATGAAAGGTAGTATCCTACTCATGATATGGAATTGGCGGCGGTAGTATTCGCTTTAAAGATATGGAGGCACTACCTATACGGAACGAAATGTCAAATCTTTACAGATCATAAGAGCTTGCAACATCTGTTCCATAAGAAAGATCTGAATATGCGTCAGAGAAGATGGTTGGAATTGGTAAGTGATTATGATTGTGAAATTTTATATCATCCAGGAAAGGCAAACGTAGTAGCCGATGCGTTAAGTCGGCAAGAGAAAAGTTGAACTATCAAAGTTGTAGCTTTACGAGTTGAGTTGCTACCCAGTATTCAGGAAGATTTGCGAGAATTTCAGCGTGAGGTAATGAAGGAGGATAAAATTAAGCAAGAAAGATTAGGTGGATTGATATCATGAATTTGTGAAAGATAATAGAGAATTTTGGAAGTTCCAGAATAGAATTTGGGTACCATGCTATGGTGATATCAGAAAACGTATTTTGGGTGAGGCTCATAAGTCACTTTTTGCAATACATCCAGGTACAAATAAAATGTATCGAGATTTGAAGCAAAATTATTGGTGGCCAGGTATGAAGAAGGATATAGCTAAGCATGTTGAACAATGCCTAACATGTCTTCAGATAAAGATTGAACACCAACGTCCTTATAGTAAGTTGCAATCTTTAGAAATTCTAGTGTGGAAGTGGGATCACATTACTATAGATTTCATAACCAAATTGCCAAGAACATCAAAAGGTTATGATGCTATATGGGTGGTAGTAGATCGGTTATCCAAATCTGCACACTTCTTACCTATGAAGGAATCATATTCAATGGAGAGATTGGCAAAATTATACATTGATAAGGTAGTGACCCGACATGGTGTTCCTCTATCAATTGTTTCTGATAGAGATAGTCAGTTCACTTCTATGTTTTGAAAGAGCTTCCAAAAAGAAATGAGTTCGCAAATTAAGTAAGTACAACTTATCACCCTCAAACAGATGGACAAAGTGAACGAACTATTCAAACATTAGAAGATATGCTGAGAGCATGTGTCATTGATTTCAGAGGATCATAGGATAGTCATTTGGCTCTGGTTGAATTTGCGTACAACAATAGCTACCATTCGAGTGTTCAGGCAGCACCTTTCGAGGTTCTGTATGGACGTAAATGTCGAACTCCTTTATGTTGGAACGAAATAGGTGAAAAATAGTTAGCTGGCCCTGAGTTAGTTCAACAAACTACAGATAAAATTGGAGTAATACGGGAACGAATGAAAGCGACACAAGACAGACAAAGAAGTTATGCAGATAAACGTTGGAAGCCACTTGAGTTTCAAGTGGCTGATTGAATGATGTTAAAGGTATCACCTTGGAAAGGAATGGTCCGTTTTGGGAAAAAAGGGAAATTAAGTCCAAGGTAGGTTGGACCATTCCCTATCATTGGAAGGGTTGGGGAAGTGGCTTACAAATTAGAACTTTCTTTAGAATTAAGTAGGATCCATGACACGTTTCATGTGTCAAATTTAAGGAAGTGTCTAATAAATCCAGATATGGCAGTACCGTTACCCGAAATTAAAGTGGATGAAAGATTGTTCTTTGAAGAAACCCCTGAACAAATTACTAACTTCAAAGTAAGGAAGTTGCGAAATAAAGAGGTTGGGTTAGTAAAGGTTCAGTGACGTTTTCATAAAGGACCAAACGCCACCTAGGAATCAGAATTAGAGATGCGGATGAAGTATCCTTACCTTTTTGCTTAAATGGAATTCCGGGACGGAATTCTTTTAAGGAGGGAATGTTGTAATATTCGGGTTACAAGTTTTGATTTGAGATTTTGGAATTTATATATATATATATATATATGTGTGTGTGTGTGTGTGTGTGTGTGTGTGTATGTGTGTGTGTGTGTGAGGGTGTTATAACCGACTTTTGGTAGTAAAAGGCGGTTACTATAGCAACTGCCTTTGAAAAAGAAAAGGTTCTTTTTGGCTGATTTTAGAAGAAAGTTGGAGGGAGAAAAAGAAGTGGAAAGAGGCTACAAATATTAGAAGTCAAATTCAAATCAAAGGTGAGTGTATATGCTTTTGTGTACTTATGTATTAATTGCTTATATGCAATTCATTGCCATATGCTCCATTTTGAATCTCAATATTTATATTGTACGGATATCCTTAAACCGGACAAGTAATGTCCGGATTTCCACCTAAACCGGTTAAGCTTTTTTCGATTCAACTTAAACCGCACAAGAAGTGTCCGGGGTCATCTTAAATCATTCAAGACTTGCCCGATGTAGTATCTAAACCGGTCAAGTGTCTTCCGATTTACTCTCTAAACCGGTTAAAGGTTATCCGATGAAAACCTAAACCGTTCCAAGCCACATGTGTTGTCCGGATTAGATCTCCAGACACTATGTTGTTCGGATTAGATCTCCGGACGGTTGACCGGATTACAAATCCGGTTGAATCTAGTTTTGACACTTCTTCTAATTTAATCTTGCCAAGAGTGATGTGATGGCGGTGTAACCGCGAGAGTGACGTAATGGCGGTGTAACCGCGAGAATGACGTAATGGCGGTGTAACCGCGAGAGTGACGTAATGGCGGTGTAACCGCGAGAGTGACGTAAAACTCTTAAGGTTATGATGAGAGTTACTATGTAAAGGCAAAGGGTAGAAAACAAATCGGAGCTTCTGGATGACCAGAGCCTCTGGTTGACCAGAGCCTCTGGTTGTATTACCAGAGCTTCTGGTCAAAGTTCCCACACTTGGAACAATATTTGACGATTAGCTCATAAACCTCTGGTTCAACATCCACTTAGTAATGTACGAGGTTTCTAATTCATTGGCCTCTGGTTTTTCATATTTTAGTGAACCGATGGATCGCTTTCCATCGACCTCTGGTTCCTCATACTTAGTAAACCGATGGATCACATCCCATCAATCTCTGGTTCCTTATGCTTGGCAAACCGATGGATCACCTTCCATCGATCTCTGGTTCCTCATGCTTGGCAAACCGATGGATCATCTTCCATCAATCTTTGGTTCCTCAGGCAGAGTTAGCAAATATATTCCTTTTCATGGACCAGAGCCTCTGGTTCCTCTAACCAGAGCTTCTGGCTCTCAAGGTCAAGCCAACCAGAGTTTCTGGACGCTCCTCACTTATATAGAATAGTGGTCCTTAATCAAAACTAGAACGCAAAGCTCACTATCTATGTCTAGGCAATTTCCTACCTAAAATATAGTGCGAACTTTTAAATACAAAGGCTATAAAGACTAACCCCTTTATCTATGTCTAACTACCAAGTATTCAAATATAGAGTTGACCCTCGGGTTGTCTTAGTGCTCTATATAACTTGCTTTACTTCACAACCAGAGCTTCTAGTTAGTCTAGGGCGATGGATATTCAAAATTCATGCAACACACACAATCATGCTTTTCATATTTTTAGATAAATTTTCTATATTTAAGCATACTTCCAGCACAACCGATGAGAATCTTTTATCATAATACTTAAGTTAAACATAGGTGATCAGGCTCTGTTTAATTTAAGTATTATAACACGACTTTCATCCTCTGGTTATACTTAGTAACTTTGTTTTGAAAGCATTTGGTTATAGTTTGGTTTTAGGAAAAACGGTGTTCTCTATAACAGAAGCTCTGATACCAAATCTGTCACACCCCGCTAAAGCGGAAACACGAGGCGTAACAGGTAAGCATTTCATAGCTCCATTCGATAGATATCACCGTTAATTACATAATCCATAAAAATTTACAAATTCATAACTTTGCTGTTCACAAAGAAAACATTATTTACACAAACAGAGATTTCTAAAACTTGTGAACAGGTGTTATCGCATAAGATCTTCCAAAACTTCCCTTCTTACTTAATTTCCTAAAAAGCATGAAACACAAAATGACGTCAACTACAAAGAGTTGGTGAGTTCACGGGTTTTCATATGCACAAAATATTTACAATGCTTAAATCACAACTTGCAAACTTATACCTAACATGCACATTATAAATGTAAATTTTTCCATGGATGCTTAAAAACTTGAGATGCTAAAAACTTGAGATGCTACAGAGCCTTACCTGACCAATGTGCCCCATTTGTTTACGAACTACCTTAAGTGGCCCGTTAACTCACTTAGGTACCACAGTTCGTATCAGTACTACTTCAGCGGTGGCCCTTTCGCACACATGAGTAGACTTATGAAAAACTTAGGTAATGTGCACCCTTTTCTGGGTGGGACTGTCAACACAATAGCGGCTATCCACAATTACCACGACCCGGGGACGTGCCCGAGTTAACTAGTAGCGTGTACGGACGGGGACTTTTTGAAATATCCTCTCAAGCACATCAATTTATCATTTATAGGTAGTGCAATAACAATCAATTTTTCATGAATTTCATAACATTTGACTAAACAGTTCTTTAATCCATTAATTTTATAATTAAACAGCATAGTTTGCATTCTTTCATGCTTTTCCCTCAGTTAAAATAAACTAAAAGCAGTAAAAATGATGCCGTGAAAACTCACTAGTTTGAAGAAGAATATACAAGGTTTTGGTGAAGCTTAGAGCACCAACGTCCGCACTAATGTCCTAAACACCCGAAATTCCAATAGTTAGATCACCCATTGGGGGTCACGATATAGATAAAGTAAGATTATATCTTATGTAATGCCAATAAACCTTTATGGGTTAAAGTTGATACAAAAAATAACCCAATATTTTAATTAAATAAAAGGTTTTTGCACAAAAAGTTGTTATTTGGACAGGTATACAGATTCTGTTCCTGGACTCTTGGTTTCACCAATCATTGTCAAGGGAACCTTCCAAAAATCATTTTACTTTTAATCTTTTAAACCACAAAAGTCATTGTTGTTAGATTTCTTTTGTCAAACAGCATTAATTTTGCTCCTAAAAATTTTATATTAAACATTTAAATGCTTAAAACTCAATTTCTTTGAGTAAGACCCGAAATAGTAAAACAACAACTAATCAAACAAACTCCAACAGAAATCTAATATTTTGGGTTGAAATTGAAGAAAACAGTCAACATGATTGTTAGAAGCAACATGTCAGTTTCAGAATGCCATTAAATATTACATGCAATGTGGTTTTATCCCATTTTCTTGAGTCCTAAGTTCATAGATCATAGATTATCATCATTTTGGGAAAATTTTCATGTCTTGATGAAATAATCTCCCATCTTAGACTCTTTAGAAAATTTTGAGCTCATGAAAGAGCAAGAAGTATAAAGATACGAGAAAACATTATTGTAAAAGATTCGAAAATAAAACCAATCTTGTTATCTTTTTGCTTAATTTTTCTTGAAGACTTGAGTGTTCTTCAAGATTTAGAGAATCAAGAAGGATTTTTGGAACTTGGATTCGGCTGGAGGAAGATGAAAGGTTTAGAGAGAGGGAAAAGGAAAATGTGAAGGTGAAATGAATGATTTTCAAAAGAGGTGGGGTTTTTATATAAAGGTAGAGGGGCCGGCCCATACAAGGCCCAACCACCATATTTTTATTTTTATTTTTCTTATACAAACTCAGCCCAAATAAATATAAATTTAAATACATTTTATCAAATACCAGTAAAATTATTCATTAATAAGTCAAAATTCCAAATTTTGTAAAAATTATTTGTACATACAGTTGAAACTTTTTATTTTTAAATTTGAATTTATAATATCGACTTTATTTATTTTAAGATAAATTTTAATACATTTGGCATTACATAGGTTACTTTTATCTGTTACCCGTTGAGGCAGGGTTTTCTGAACTATAATTTGGGAGCTAAGTCGATTGATTTTCTCATCAACATGACTAATCCCTAATAAATTAAAATTCTGATTATAAGAACCCTTTAAAGATGCTAACCTGACGTTCCAAAAGTGACGGATGTCACATAAAGGCTGTTCAAGACAACATGGATGCACATATTGCTAGTCTTAAAAGACTATTGAAGGGGAAAGGGTAAGTTGAAGAAGAGCAACCATTTGCGCCATCACCACCGCCTGTACCTGAGCCTTCGAGGGTACAAGAGCAATCGGTGGACGAACTCAAATCGTTGCTGTATGCTAAGTTGATGGCATCCCAAAATCCTGATACAGAAGATGCAGACTTGGTTGGACTCTTGAGACAACAGATTAATGAAAACCCTCCCGTTCGAGCCTCAGAGTTTTTGGCCTTTCAAGATGTGGTTACTTCTAGCTTCACCAAAGTTAGTAAGTTAATCACATCAAACACCCAAGATCTTAAAAGCTCAATGGATGCCCTCTTTGAACGGGTATCTATTCTAGAAGAGACGTGCAGAGCTCAGGCCACCTCGCACAAAAGAAGGCATGATGACCCGAAAGATCCAGATCATCATGAGGGGGAGAGGAAAAGACAGAGGGTGGCTGAGATGTCTGTTCAAGTTCCGAGTGTTGAAAGTGAGCCAGCTGCTCAAGATGTAAATGTTGAAGGTTTTACCCCGGAATCTACACGGGAAAGAATCATCGAGGCAATTGTTGTAGAAGATAAGGAAGAAGTGAAGACAAGTCCTACGGTCGAGCCAATGGTTGAAAAGTCGGCGGACTCCACAATAGGAACAAGGTTGTTATTAGACTTGTCTGCCAATGTTGGGTTCAATGACGTGTTTACTACTGGGCTGGGTGGAGAACAAGATTTTGGAGAGGATATTGAAAATATTGACGAGTCATTCGGGCTATACTTTGAATTTGAAGCTGGCATCAATGAGGAAGATCCAGTATTCCCATTTCAAGGTGATCGGTAGACAGTGCCGGAATCCTCCACTGCAGCTGTAGCTGGTGCATCTGATATTCCTGCTCCTAGAGAGCCTTTTGATCCTACAGAGATTTTTACAAGGAATTATGTGCCATTCGTTATTCGAGCAAATGTTCCAAGGTATGACAGAGCTAGGATCCGAGAGCCGTACCTTGAAGATATCTACTTTGGCATCTTCCTCCGACATCGTAAGGCTCTGAGTGGTGATAAAGTTCTTGGTATCCACCGGGAAACCAAATATTATCGCTTGGAGTACAAACACTTTCTGAAAGCCAAGCGTCTGCCTATTAGTGAAGTTCGTACCAAACATCGAGTTGTGTCAATCAAATAGATAGATGCTCAAAGACTTCTCAGAGTCTGGTATCCGGTCTTCACTGTGACACGACAAGATGGGAAAGTCTGGAGATTTAGTGAAGCTGATTTCTCGAACTTATATTTGGAAGACTTGGAGTATATGTACTGTGAGATCCAAAATATGACTAACAGGAAAGATGGAGCTCTTGTTGCTCTCAGTACAATTAAAAGATTTATGTGGAGTCATGTTAAGGTGGCTATGGTTATTGATAATCAGATGGGTCTTGAAGATAATCAAAAGATCATCAATCTGAAGAGACCTGATCAAGATCTAGAAGACATTGATGCCTATCTAGTTTACATGATTCTTGAAAAACCAGAATTCGGAGTTATATACTTTGCTGAGCATCAAGTGAAGAAGTTTATGAGATTCAGCGAGCTAAACAAGTATTCAGATGGTACAATAAGACTGGTGAGACGGGCACTTGACTTGAAGAGAGTAAACAATGACAGAGCTGCGGAGTCGGAGAGAATGAGCTCAAAAGATAGATATTTGTTGATCAATGCCATAAATCTGCTCGAGGAGAAGATTCAATACCAGAACGCTCTAAGGAGGCTGGAGAAACCCCTCGAACTCAGAAAGACAAAATTTACAAGAGTTCAAACTTGAATCCAAAGGGGGGAGAATGTTGGGTTAAAGTATGTGCATTATTGTTGTATTCAAGTTCTCCATTTTACATGCTTTGTAATAGATTAGTTTAATGCTTTTCCTTAGTATAAATAGTGTTTTACTTTGTAATTGTCATTAACTTGTCATTAAGAAATTCTTTAATTCTCTCTTAAGCAATACAAGACTTTTGGTGATCTATTCTCTCTCTTCATCTTGTTCTCAACGTTCTTGAAGATCATAATCAGTTGTGTATGAATTTGGGTATTTCACAATTTTTGTAATTGAGTTGATTTAATGATTCAATTGTTGAATTCTATGATTTTCTGGATTGAAACTGTTCTTAATCAAGAAATCAATTTTGTGTGATTTTGATCGAGTTTTAGGTGAATTGTTTGATAGAATTTTGTTTGTGATTCAATTTCGAGCTTTTCTGCATAATTTTCATTCGATTAGATTCAATTTTTTGTGCAAATTTGTCTGATTTCTGAAAATTCTGGAAGAGTTTTTACTCATCGCTCGTAGAATCTCTTCATCAAGCGATAAATGTTACTTATCGGACATTGAATATGTGTTTTTCATAGATTTGTGTGTTGTCCGATTTGTTTTTCTGTCCGTTTAAGTGTTTTTATTGATTAATTATTGTGACTTGAAATTTTTTCAATATATTTGTATCCGGATAAAGTGTTGTGCGATTTGTGTTTTGTGCATTATTATTTGCTATCCGGTGAATGTGTTGTCCGGATATCTTGGTATCCGGTGAGAACTTCATCTGGATAAGTTCCTTGTTAAAATTCTTGTTAATTTTTTGTCCGGATAAGATTTGGATAATCTGTTTGTCCGGATAAGTTTGTGTTTCATAATATTCGTTCTTGGTATCCGATTATCTCTTTGTCCGGTTAACACTGTGTTTAGAGACATAGTGCCAGGAGACATAGTGTCCGGAGATCTCCTATCCGGAGAGCTTCAATCCGGATAAGTTGTGTTTTGAAGTTTTTTCCGTGTAAGTCCTATTGATTTTTTTTGTTAAACTTCTTTGAGTGGAATTTGTGATAAAGTGTCACAAAAACTCTGAGGCTCGAATAGGGGGGTTTTCATCAATTTGTTGTCTCAGGAGCCTAACCAAATCTGCATCTTCTGCATCAGGATTTTGGGATGCCATCAACTTAGCATATAACAGAGATTTAAGTTCGTCCACCGATTGCTCTTGTACCGTCGGAGGCTCAGGTACAGGAGGTGGTGATGGCGCAGATGGTTGTTCTTCTTCTACTTGCTCCTTCCCTTTCAATAGTCTTTTCAAACTAGCAATCTGAGCATCCATATTGTCTTGAACAGCTTTTATGGCACCGTCCAAATATTTCCTTGACACAAAGTCTGGTAAAATAACTCATGGATCACTTAGATTACCAGTTGAGACAACATTTGAGTAAACTGTTGTGCCTACGTTCAAAGTTGGCAAAGTTGTAGCACTGGTACGACTTTCGACTGGTCCTTGTGGGAGGTCAATTGACACCACTCTGGTCGTTCCGGCTAGTTCACTAAGAACTACAATAGAAGCAACAGATGCTCGAGACTCTTGTGTACCTAAGTGTATCGGCTCTAGACTTGAGGTGCACATAATCGAAGTCGTAGGCTGGGGCAGCGGCCTACTTGTGTCAATATCTACATTCTCCAAGTGAGAAGTAGATAGCATATGTGCTAAGTCCCCATGTTGAAATGAAACAACTGGTTGTTGAGAACCAGTTGAGTGGTCGGGTTGGGTGTGCAAATGCATAGCTGGGCTAGCTATGTCTTCTTCAATATCAACATTCAACGGATGAATGTCAATAGTAGATGTGGGTGCCCAGCTAAGTGTTTCAGTTAGGAAAGGAGCTTGATCTTGATTTTTTGCTCCGCTTTCGCACTCACCATATTTTTCTACTTCCCTTTCACTCAACCTCTCAGCATTCTCAACTTCAGCTCCCTCATTTCCTCCTTCTACTGGAATATTTGACAAGTCTTCCAGCATTCGATCATAATCATCAGGTCTGGCTCCAAAATCATCAACATTAAATGATAGAGAATGCAGACTTAGACAAGTCTGTGGAGCATCAAACTCTGGAAAGATCTCATCAATATTATCAACCACTGCTCCTATTTGAATATTCTGTGAAGGAATCGGTTGAGCATGATTGTCAGCATCATCATCATCATTGTCATTGTCATCATCATCACCTAGAGCTTCCTGATTGTCGGATATTGTATCTTCCGAACTTGATGAAGTCAAGGAAGTACTATCAGATGAAGTACTATGTTGATCAGAGGCTCCCCACTCCTGTTCACCCCTCTCAATTACATTTTCCCTCAACTCACAGCCCTGTTCAGGTAACCCGTGTTCCTGAACGCTCTCACCTATAGCTAAACCCTCTCTCTCAGCTGAGGGATGGGGTGATCCCGAGGTAAGTTCAACCGGTTCTGGTTGAACTATAGGATCTATCACTCGTCTATAATCTATAACGCACTGAGCTCTCTAATCAGCGAAGGCAAATAGTTCGGGTGGAATCTCCATGATTGAGTCCAGATCTTCAACCTCGGTATGTTGCCAAATTCTAGTCACGACGAACGTCGGCCCCATTTCACTGTTAGCTCTAGCTGGGATGTCTTCATTTGAGTTCATCATGGCTTTTATGAACAGTTGCAGAAACCGTTCAAAAGGCACGAACTTTCTGGCTTTTGACGGAATTCTCTTAGCATTAACGAGCTCGACCAGTTCATTCCATATGATGAGGGCATAATAATATTTGCGCGTAAAGACTATCCCATGAAAGAACTTTAAAAATGAGCTACTGCAAGTGTCAATTCCCGTAATTTTTCAAGTCAGGCATCTACTCAAGATTGAAAATAGTAGATGCAAGATCGACGGTAGGAAACGCCGTTTGAATTGAGAGGGATTAGTCAATTCTTGTGAGTATCCAAACCGTTTGATGTCAGCATAGTTCGTCGTCACTTACAAGAGTTTCAAACCCTGTGGAGCCCGGTCCAGGAAGGCCTAGTATTCTTCAAAGTCTTTTTAATGTCAATCGGCTGACATATTCATTTACGCTTCCTTCGAAATAAAAGGTTTCTCCATCTTTGGCCAAAGTAAGTGTACTCCAGAACTGCTGTAAATATGTCATAGGAATTGGTGTGTGGGCAGAAAGGGAGTAAGAAATTGGGTATCCATGTAGAATTTTTGGGATTATTTGGTAAAAAAATAAAACAAAAAAAATTTAAAAACAAAATTTACCTAAAAAAATTCTCAAAAAAATCCTAAAAAAAAATTCAACACTAAAAAAATACTAAAAAAAATTCTAAAAATTTTTTAAACAAAACAATCAACCGGATTCAATATCCAGTTAAAACTAGAGAATTTTTTTTTCTAAGATTCAAAAACCTAAACCGGACAATATCAACCGGATTAAGGTTGATCGGAGTAAACTCCGGTCACCTTCTCCGGTGAGAAATCTGGTCAAAACACGAAAACCCTAAATCGGCCAAAACAAAAGATTAACCTCTTAAACCATTTTATTAGAATCGATTATATATGATTTGACACATTTTAAAGTTCAATCGATTTACAATCCAAAGAAATAATTGATTCAGATTCAACTATTATTAGATTCACTTAGTAACAGTCCAATATGTTCAAATCAAAGTCCAAGATTATCAAAATATAGTATAAACCTTTTAAGAATGAAAAGAAACAGAGTTATTCGAGTTTAGAACAATGAATCTTGAACAATTTAACAACAAAAAGTCGACCGGAGACGATGAATGAACAGTGGCAGGCGATTTATGGTAAATGTAAAAAATGAGAAGTAAAAATGAATTGAGTATTTATAGTCAAAGTCAAAAATCGTTCAAATTCTAAACCGCTCAAGGCGTATCTGGATTAGAATAAATCGGACAAGAGGTGTCCGATTTAGAGAATGTGAAACAACTAAGTGATAATCCGGATAATAAATCGCTTAAGGCATAGGCAATTTAGAAGAACATCATTCAAGAGTCATCCGGTTTAAGAATAAACCCTCAAGAGTCAATCGATTTATGAATAAATCGCTCAAAGAAGGACTTAAATCGCTCAACGAAAGAGTTAAATCGCTCCACAAATAAGCGATTTAAAGACTTAAAAAGCACAAATGACATAAACGATTTAGCTATCCGCTCAAATCAACCAAGCGATTTAGAAATCAGTTCAACTCCTTGTAAACATATCTAACCTTATCCGGATAAGAGTTTATCATATAGCCTTTTGTCCGAATTAGTCTAAATCGGGGACTACGTTGTCCGGATTTGCAATAAATTGGACAAGTGTTGTCCGAATTAGTCTAAATCGGCCAAACACTTATATTTTTTAAACTCTACATCTTTCAAAAATTAGATAATGTTTAAAAACCTGTAAGAAAAATTTAAACTGTTAGTTCCAAAACAGATAAAGTCACTCCCCCTCAAAATATGATCAGATAAACAAAATACAGATAAATATCCACACTCCCCCTCAAATATAGATTCCCACGATCAAGAAATTTAAAATCAGATAGAAAAATTGAAACATTGACTTGTATTTAAAAAATACAGATATTTGATCAAATGAATTTGAATTAAATACAATTCAATAAATTGAACTGTTTTTAATAAAAATTCAAATTTTCAAATTAAGCATACCTAACTTAGATACAAGAAAGCTAAAGCGTTTTCCATCTAAAGCTTTCGTAAATAAATCAGCTGATTGAAATTATGTATGTACAAAATACAATTCAATAGTTCCTTTTTCTACATATCTTTAATGAAATGATACCGGATATCTATATGTTTGGTCTTTGTGTGTTGAATAGGATTACAGGAAATAGCAATTGCACTTTTAGAATCACAATAAATGGAAATTTTGTTAAAATAAAACCCGTAGTCTCTGAGTTGCTTCTGCATCCATAAAACTTGAGAACAGCAGCTTGCAGTAGCTACATATTCTGTTTCAGCAGTAGATATGGACACGCAGTTCTGTTTTTTTGATGCCCAGCTAACTAACTTGTCTCCCAAAAACTGTAGATGTCCCAAAGTGCTTTTCCTGTCCAACATACAGCCTGCATAGTCTGCATCTGAGTAAGCTGTCAGTTCAAAACTAATACCCTTGGGATACCAGAGTCCAAGATTAGCAGTCCCTTTGAGATAACGGAAAATGCGCTTAACAGCACTTTAATGGGACTCATTTGCTTTAGCCTGATATCTAGCACAAAGATGTGTTGAAAACATAATATCAGGTCTACAAGACGTCAAATACATTAAAGAATCTATCATGCCTCGGTATGTTTTCTGATCTACAACTTTTCCAGACGGATTAGCATGTATTTTCGTTCCATGAGCCATAGGTGTTTTTATAGATGAACAGTTTTCCAAATTAAATTTCTTCAGRATATCAAAAATATATTTTGTTTGACAAATAAAGATACCCGAAGATAATTGTTGTACTTGAAGACCTAAAAAGAAGTTCATCTCACCCATCATGCTCATTCTAAAACGCGAAACCATTAAGGCAGAAAAGTTTTTGAAGTATTTTGGGTTCGTAGATCCAAATATTATGTCTACATAAATTTGTATCAAAATTATATCTGACTTTTCCTTTTTAATGAAAAGGGTTGTGTCAATAGTACCTTTTAAGAAGCCTGACTTTACCAGAAAATCTGATAAGATGTCATACCAGGCTCTCGGAGCTTGTTTAAGATCATAAAGAGCTCGGTCGAGGATGTAAACATGATCTGGCTTTGACTGATCCACAAAACCCTCCGGTTGAGCAACGTAGACTTCTTCCTTGAGAAGACCATACATGAATGTTGTCTTGACGTCCATCTGGTACACTGTGAAGTTTTTGTGTGTCGCGTACGCCAGAAACATCCGTATTGCTTCAATTCTTGCTACTGGGGAAAAAGTTTCGTCATAGTCAACGCCTTCTTGTTGATTGTATCCTTTAGCGACGAGCCATGCCTTATTTCTGACAACAACGCCGTCTTCATCCTTTTTGTTCTTGAATACCCATTTTGTACCGATAATCGTCTTATTGTTGGGACGAGGTACTAATCTCCAGACTTTGAGTGCTTCAAACTGGTTCAGCTCTTCTTGCATTGCGAGTATCCAATCCGAATCAGCTAAGGCTTTAGATACCTTAGTGGGTTCAATATTACTCAAGAACGTGAAGTATAGACACTCATTAGCAGTCGCAGACCGTGTACGAATAGGTGCTCATAGATCACCAATAACTTGATGTATTGGGTGATTTATTGTCCACTTCTTGCTATGAGGTAGGGGAACATAAGAGCTTTGATCTGAATTTTGATCAATGTAAGTATTTGGGGAGTTTATCGGAACAGGTTCAGGTGAAGGTTCAATATTTGGAACTGGTATAGGTTGAATATCTGGCTAAGGTAGGGTATTTTCAGCTTGTACGACTGATACCTCTTGCACTTCAGAATTTTCACCCTCTTCACGTTGAACTGGACCGTCAGAAGTTTCCATCTCTATTTCTTCATCAACAACTTCCGTTTCTTCTTCTGTTTCAGTTACTGGCACATCAGGAGATGGACCAAATAACTGTTGTTCGGTCTGAATATTCCTGGACAAATCATTAGACTGATTAGATTTATTTTCAAAATATTCTTCATAAAAGTTCTCAAACAATGAATCTAAATCAGCATTATTAGAATTTGAGAATTCAGGTTGATCTGCTTTCCGCGTATTATTAATTATCAGCCCGGGTCCTGAACTGAATTGTTCAGAAGCCACATCAATGACTTCATCAAAGAAGACGTTCACGCTCTCATTGATGATTTTGGTCCTCTTGTTGTAGACCTTATATGCAACAGATGTCTTGGAATAACCAACAAAGACCGCTTCATCAGCTTTAGTAGCAAACTTCCCTCTGTCCTTTTTGTCATTTAAAATAAAGCACCTGCAACCAAAAACTCGGAAGAATTTGATATTAGGTAGTCTTTTGTTTATTATCTCATACAGAGTTTTACCAAACCTTTTGTGAATGAGGGATCGATTCTGGGTAAAACAAGCAGGAATATTGTCCAGGAATATTAGACTGATTAGATTTGGACCAACTTGTAAATTTCAAAATTACCTTTAATCAACCAACTTTCAATTTTCCTTATTTTGAAAACATACAAGTATCTATATAAGAATTTGTAATATAAAATAATATTTATTACCTACCTCGTATCGAAATTAGCTAATAAAATACTTAAAAAAGCTATAGTTTCATTATATATATATACATATAATTTTCATGCCCTTTTTCGGATGATAAATATTTCTATGGATAGGTCTTGCAGTCAAGCTCTCTTCTACCTTTACACTCAATCTCCGTCCAGCCCGATGAAACCTTTGCACGCCTCCGTTTGTTTTAACTGACTGATTAATTCATCAAACGTTTGAAAGTACTAGTAATGTATCCGCAGGAAAAATTCGGAAAAATGTAAGCAAAAATACACAATGTAAATTGTAACAACCCTCAATTTCGACGTAAAGATAATCCACATACACATACTCATAAAAAAATAGTATTGTTTACATAACACGGCTAACAAAAACATTGTTTAATACATTTATGAGCAACTAAATTTCATCAATTTCTAAACCTTCCCCTTGCCTTTATCTTGCGAGGTATGATGACCTGCAAAACAGGTTAGTCCCAAAAACTGAGCATTAGACCAAAACGGTCTAGTGAGTGTATATATCTCATACAAATAACATACTTTCTAAACTAGCAGTTTAGAATCAAACATGTACAGACACAAGCATTTTATCTATATTTATCACAGATCCTTTCTCTCTCACGGTTACACCGCCATTACATCTCTCTCGCGGTTACACCGCTATTTCATCTCTCTCGCGGTTACACCGCCATTTCATCTCTCTCGCGGTTATCAAGATTAAAAACCAAAATTGGTAATGAAATTCAAACAACTTTAGTCGGATTTAAAGTCTGGTCATCCTTGTCCGGATATGAAATCCAGACAATAACTTAGAATTAAAAAGAAGGTAATCCGGACATAGCTTGAGCGATTTAGCTCTAAACTGCATAACCCTTGGGCTGATTAAGACTATATGGACGATACATGAGCGGTTTAAATGAACCCGGTTGATACTTGAGCGATTTAGAGCGAACCCCGGTCAATACTTAGGCGATTTAGGATAAATCCGGACAACCTTTGTCCGGTTTAGGATTGAATCCGGACAACACTCAACCGGATTAGAAAATATTCAGACATAGCTTGAGGGATTTAAAGTTGGATCTGCACAACATATACGAATAGTGAGATTCATAATGAAGCAAATGGCAATGAATTGCATATAAGCAATTAATTCACAAAAGCATATACACTCACCTTTAAACCGAATATTCAAAGTTTGGAATTCCTTTCTTCTTCTTTTTCTGCCAAATCCGGATGATATAATAAGAAGACTTTTCTAATATCTAGAATATGTAAAAACCTTTTCCATTTGAACCCTATTTGCTATATATAGAAATTTGGAAATCTTCCTGCCTTTAGCCAACTCCCCCTCATTTTTAACAAGATTTTATTAAAATAAAATCTTTATAAACACACACACCTCCACCTTTTAAATTTAAAACAAAATATACCAAATATTACAATATTCCCTCCTTAGAAGAATTCCCGGAATTCTATTTAAGCAAAAAGGTAGGGATATTTCCTTCGCATTTCTGACTCTGATTCCCAGGTGGCGTCTGGTCCTTTGTGATAATGCCACTGAACCTTTACTAATCCAATCTCTTTATTTCACAATTTCTTTACTTTGAAGTCAGTAATAAGTTCAGGGGTTTCTTCAAAGCACAATCTTTCATCAACCTTAATTTTAGGTAGTGGCACTGCCACATCTGGACTTATTAAACACTTCTTTAAATTTGACACATGAAACGTGTCATGGATCCCACTTAATTCTAAAGGAAGTTCTAATTTGTAAGCCACTTCCCCAACCCTTCCAATGATAGGGAATGGTCCAATATATCTTGGACTTAATTTCCCCTTTTTCCCAAATCGCACCATTCCTTTCCAAGGTGATACCTTTAACATCACACTATCACCCACTTGAAACTCAATCCGTTTCCAACGTTTATCTGCGTAACTTCTTTGTCTATCTTGCGTTGCCTTCATTCGTTCTCGTATTACTCCTATTTTATCTGCAGTTTGCTGAACTAATTTAGGCCCAACTAACTGTTTTTCACCTATTTCATTCCAACACAAAGGAGTTCGACATTTTCGTCCATACAGAACCTCGAAAGGTGCTGCCTGAATACTTGAATGGTAACTATTGTTTTACGCGAATTCCACCAGAGCCAAATGACTATCCCATGACCCTCCAAAATCAATAGCACATGTTCTTAGCATATCTTTTAATGTTTGGATAGTTCGTTCACTTTGTCCATCAGTCTGAGGGTGGTAAGCTGTACTTAGCTTAATCTGTGAACCCATCTCTCTTTGTAAACTCTTCCAAAACATAGAAGTGAATCGACTATCTCTATCAGAAACGATACCATGATGTGATACTATCTCATCAATGTATAGTTTTGCCAATCTCTCCATTGAATATGACTCTTTTATAGGTAAGAAGTGTGCAGATTTGGATAACCGATCTACTATCACCCATATAGTATCATAACCTTTTGATGTTGTCGGCAATTTGGTTATGAAATACATAGTGATGTGATCCCACTTCCACACTGGAATTTCTAAGGATTGTAACTTACCATAAGGGTGTTGGTTTTCAATTGATGAAATTTAGTTGCTCATAAATGTATTAAACAAAGTTTTTGTTAGCTCGTGTTATGCAAACAATACTATTTTTATTTTTATGAGTATGTGTATGTGGATTATCTGTACGTGGAAATTGAGGGTTGTTACAGTTGGTATCAGAGCCTTAGTTTAAGGGATCTGGGTATTTGCGAAATACTTAAACTTAAACTAGAGGTGTGGAAGTTATGATAATAGGTTTCACTGGGACTATGAACATGAGAAATATGTTATAGCTGAACCTATTATGAGAAAGATAAATTATATGTGATAACCGGATCCTGGTTATCACCTAAGGTAATTAATATGTGATTATCTGATTAAATGATTACGTGATAGCATGATAAATTGATACATTTGATCATGCTGGTATGTGAAAATTATGTGCATCATGTGATTATGTGTATGAGAATATGTACATATGTGGAAGTATATCTATATATATATATATATATATACACATAGTATATGTGCTTGAAATGGGTGTGTATATATTTATATAATTATATATGCATGGTGTATGTATGCATGCATGAGGGTATGTGAGTTAGCCGCCTTTCCTGTTTTGGAAAGTATAAAAAGGGAGGTTGAGCCTCCATATTTTCTCTTCTTGCTTTTGTTAAAGTTGTGTGATTTAAAAGAGAAGAGAAGTTGACCGAATTATTTCTTGTCTGGAGATTCAAGTTGATTTCAAGTATTTGATTTCAAAAGCTTGTTAAGGTGAGTAATTTCTAAACTCTTTTGCATAAAACTTTTACTGGTTTTATATGAATCTTGTTTATTATTGGAATRAAATYAAAGGATTTTGCTTAAGGGTTTTATCTGGACAAAGCTTGTCCGAATTGTTTTAAATCGGTCAAATGTTGGACGATGTATTGTCCGGATTGTTTTAAATCGGTCAAAGGTTGGACGATGTATTGTCCGGATTGTTTTAAATCGGTCAAAGGTTGGACGATGTATTGTCCGGATTATTTTATAAATCGCTCAAGTATTGAACGGTTTAGTTTTTAAACCGGTTAAATGTCGATCGGGTTATAATTTGTTATAACTAGGTTTGAGACAACCTAGGTTGAGGTAATTTTTACATGTTTATTATGTGGATTACATGAAATATGCATATCTAAGTAGAAATGCATGAACTATATATGTGCACATGATATTGTGCATGCATATATGTGAAAAGATGGCATGACATATATGATTTATACATGTATTAATGTGAAGCATACATAAGGTGGTGCATTTTGTGATAAGATATTCGGGTGGAAACATTATTCTATTATTTAAAAACTTATACCTTCATGGTTAAGAAATCATGAATTTTATAATGAAAAACCCACCATCCAAGGTTATTTCTATTGGATAAAGCTTTCACCGCCTATGAGTTTTATAATTAAAATAATCTTCACCGCCATGGTGGGAGTATTTAAAGAAATAAAAAGATAAGATTTTATCTTATCATTTCATTTGAAGAAAAGTCTGTTCAAAGAGAAAGAGAGTATTGTGGCGGTGAGAAGTGTTCTTGAACAAACCTTTTGTTCAAAGCTGTTTGAAGAGCTTGTGATTTGCTGTGCGTTTTAAAACTTCAGAATCTGTGATTTGTTAAGGTGAGTTTTTAAACTACCGTTAATTATAAACTGTGAGTTTTATAATTACTGTTGATTTTACACTGTGAGTTTTTGATGATAGAATATTTATATATTTTATTATATAAACTGTTGGGTCTTGAAGAAAGATGGTAAAACTATTTTGATAGTTTAAAGGTGTCATTGTTATATATTTGTGTATTAAAAACCCGTTTTAGGAAAGATAAAGAAGAGGTTGCTTCTTTAAAATAATTTTGAAATGATATCCTGTTCAAAGGATACAAAAGGATTTGAGTTTGGAAATATTATTGCAAGAACTGGTTGTTCTTGAATATTCAGAGTTTTGATGATAAAACTGTTGGTTGAAGACTATAGAGAATTATTCTTTTGAGACGATTGTGATTTTGATCTGTCTTCATTTGGAATTAATCTATAGATTGTATGGATAAAACTATGAATGAGGATTCGATAAGATGGTTGTGACTGCGGTCCTTCATCCGAACTAGTTCATAGATTTTGAAGAAGAAATAAGGGTGGCATATCAAGGAGAGGTGTCTTTTGGAATA
>NW_020201832.1:42588-43868 GCF_001531365.2 Cynara cardunculus var. scolymus
GGGGTCTGGTTGTTCCTTGTAAGGAACCAGAGGGGCTATGGTTGGTCCTCATTATTGGACCAGAGGATTCTGGTTATTAATTTGGACGATGAGCAAGTTTTTACTAAATGTATTAATTGGATCACAGGTTTTGTATCTATTGATAAGAGCTTTCATGTCAAAATCATATTTTTAGATGTTTTGAGAAAAGAATTTTATTCTTAGAATCTTTTTATGAAAAACAGACCAGAGAGGCTCTAGTTGGATTACACGTTGAACTAGAGAGGCTCTAGTTGATCATGTCTTTTGAACCAGAAGCTCTGGTTAGTACAACCAGAGGCTCTGGTCGAGGAACCAGAAGCTCTGGTCGAGGAACCGGAAGCTCTGGAAGAAGGATCAAAGGGGCTCTGGTCCTGGATGTTGAAATATATTCCAAGTGTGATTTGGAACTAGAGGCCCGATGGACCAAAGCAATATGTTTTTATTTTGCTTCATAAGATGAGTGATTTCAAATAAATGTTTTGGTGATCTTCACCCTGCATTACATAAACGGGAACCTCACTAGACATCCATGTCTAACCCTCATTTCGTGTTTTCAAAATATGTTTGCAGGTAAAGATAATAAGGGAAAGAACATTATGTGAATTACTTCCCTATGTGCTTAGCTGTTTTTGGAAGCATAGATACTAGGATGCAAGAACATGTACTTTTGAAATTTTGGGTTGCGTATTTTACATTAAAGACATTTGTATTATGGACCTATGTGGGAGAAGACATGTATTCTTTGTATAATATATGTGTTATATGCAATGTAAGGATTGGGGGTGTTACATGATTGGTAAGAATAGTTATCTTTTTGAACTGAGAAACAGGCATACGACCATTTGGTAGTCTGATTGTTTTAAATTGGTTAAGTTGTGAGCGGGGTATTATCCAGACTTGTTATCCAGACAAAGATATTGATTTAATTCTAAGTGTTAACCGGACAAAGCTTATACAAGGTGTTGTCCGGATTGTTTACCGGAGATGAAATCCGGCTAAGTTAGGTTGACCGGATTTGAAGTTATATTTTGTGTTTTTGATAAAAAATGCTATATTGTCATAAAAAGGAAGTTTTGAAATAAATGATTTTGTTTTGACAATAATTTCAATGGCTGCGGTCTATTTAAAGTTATTTTGTGAAATATTTTTGATGAGGAAATTAGGGTGGCATATCAAGGAGAGGTGTACCATGGGATAAGGGTGGCATATTAAGGAGAGGTGTACCATGGGATAAGGGTGGCATATCAAGGAGAGGTGTA
>NW_020201832.1:46453-47664 GCF_001531365.2 Cynara cardunculus var. scolymus
CATTAAGTCATACTTTTGTTAAACTTTTGATGACTAATGTGTACATACTGGTATTTTGAAACCATATTTTGAGACACGTTATCTCCGTCTATGGTTATGTAATTATCTTTTGGTAAATTTTATTAGCTGCTCTGGTTTATATAGCACGTTGTTTGTTTTATTCCAATTGTGGCATCTCCCGTCTTTGACCATGCGGGACGGGGGTGTTACACTGGTATTATGTTCTTATTTGTTCATATGTTTGTTATATATGAAAGGATGTTTTCTGTAAAGATTTTTGGTGATTTTCACCCTACAATAACATAAATAGGGTATCTCACTAGACCTTTTGGTCTAACCCTCGTTTTGTGATTTTAACTATGTATTGCAGGAGGTTTGGACTGTAAGGAAAAAGGGAAAATTTGATATTTTCCTATATGCATTTCTGCTTAAAGATCTGTAGTGATGTACATTTTTGATTGATTAGTACAAGAAATGTATTTGAATTTTTGGAACTTGTATTTGGTTATAATAGATTCTTGTACTAAGGGACCTGAATGGGATAATATCATGTATTTATTCTGTATGAAATATGTGTTACATGCAATGTATGGGTTGGGGTGTTACAAAGTGGTATCAGAGCCTGAGTTTGAGAGATTTAGGTATTCAACAGTATGATACCTAGACTTAAACTGTTTTATTGCATGTTAAGTTCCTAGACATAGTTAACACCATTGGAAATAAATATGATGAGTTAAAAGAACAGTGTGTAAGGTAAATTTTAATTACATCTGGCCAGTGTAATTATGAATTTACAGGTACACATCTAAACTTGAATACTTCATTATATTTGGGAATGTGAATACGTGATTATTAACACTAAACTCTGCAGATGTCTAGCCGAACTAGAAGATCTGAAAGAGTGAATCGTCTAGAATCTGAGGAAAGGGAAGGATCACCTGTAAAACTACCGACTAGTACATCCGAAAATAGAGTTCAGGGAAGAGTAAGAAGACGAGGCAGAGGAAGAAGTCAGTCTCAAGGAAGGGGTCGGACTGGAATACATTCTGAACATGAAGAATCCCACTCTGGGAATGTTCAGGAAAGATAAGTACCACATCCTGAATATATAACTTGGGATATGTTGGCAGAGGAAATGGGGAAGTTGCGGGAAACTCTGACATCTATTATGGGAATACCAGCTAGAGTAGAATCAGAAAGAGTGGAAGTTC
>NW_020201833.1:0-1989 GCF_001531365.2 Cynara cardunculus var. scolymus
GTAAATGTTTTGAGCCTCTTGAAATTTCTTAATTTTTAGCTATCTGTCAAGCACATCTTGGTGTAAAAATTCTCTTTCCTTTTGAAAGAATTCATTAACATAAGTAATATTGCATTTCTCGTGCTCCATCTGCCTTAACTCTTCCACCTTGATTTTTAAGTCTTTTTGGACCTTGGCAAGCTTTTCTTTTGAAGAAATTTCTAAGTTTATAAACTTTGATTGCGCTTCTTCGAACATTTTAAAAAATCGATTTCTTTCCTCTGTGAGCAGAATTACTTCTTTTTCACAGAGAGAAAGTTATTCTTTAAGACTAAAATGCTCCAAATGACATGAGTCGAGGTTATCGATGATCTCTGTGAAAAGATCAATATATTCAGAAGAGGAGGAAGTAGAAACCTCTTGGTCGTTCCTGTCAGAGAAGTCTGACTTGATGTATGCCATCCCACAGAAGAGCTCATCCTCTGTGTCCRAGTCTTCCCATGCGAGAAGACCCTTCTGTTCGCCTTCGTCAGAGGACTCGTCTGTTACTAGCTCACTTGATTGAGCTAGCAGAGACTTCTGCTGATAGTATTTAGCCTTCTTTTTATAGAAGGCTGCATCTTTAGGACCCTTCTGCGGTGCCCTTGGCCCTTTCGACCAGCAGTCTGCAGCAAAGTGACCTAGTTTGTCACATTTAAAGCAGTCATCTTTAGGCTCTTCCTTCCTTTGCTCTTCAACCCTCTGCAAGGGCTTCTGTTCCTTCTCTCTTTTCTCATATCTCTCTCCTTTTGTGAAGTTTCTTCGATTGAAACTTTTAAACTCTTTCCTCTCTCCACCCTTCCTAAACTCTCTGGTAATCAAGGCAAGAGTTTTCATCATCTCCTTCATGGATACTTCTTCCTCAGAGCTGTCATCACTCTCTGCAATCAATACCTTCTTCTTCTTCTCCTCCTTCTCTTCCTTCTGTGCTTCCTTCCCTTTCCCAGAGCATCCATCCTCTGCAACTAGAGCCAGAGGGCCACTGTAGTTCTTCTTCATCTGTAGAACTTGAGGCTCTTGGCTCTTAAGAGATCCAAACAAGTCTGCTAGAGTCCACATTTCCAGGTCTAGGGTGGCCTTTATGGACATTCTGAGGTGCATCCAGTCAACCCCAAGGCTTTTCAAGAATAATGAGTTATTTTCCTCTGCCGTTCTCAGGACACCATACCTCTTACAGTTGCTGATCAACGTGTTCAGTCTCGAGTATGTCTCCGACAGGGACTCACCGTCTTTTCCCTTGAAGTTGTGATACTGATCAATGTAAATTGATCGATTGTTTTTAAGAGTTTTCTTGCCTCCTTCAATTTGCTTCTCCAATTTTGCCCAAATGTCCATGGACAGTTGACAATGATCGATGCACATGAAGATTTCATTAAGTATAGCCATAATTAACAATCGTTTGCATTTACTTCCCAACTCGACCATAATTTTGTCCTCATCGCTCCAGTTCGCCTCAGAACGTGGTTCATAGTGCTCGGGAATTTCTGGTGTTGTTCCAGTTGCTGAAACTCTAGGAATTAAATTCATGGGAACATAGGGAGGATTATAAAGAAATTCATAGATCCTGGGATGAATACCTTCGAGAAAATTTACCATTCGCACTTTCCATTGTGGGTACTCCTCACGTATGAGCGTGGGAGGTTTAGATTGCGAACCAGTGCTCATAAAAGAAGTATTGGCCAGATTCGCCATTAATAGAAGAAGAAAAGTAGGAATAAGAAGAAACTGATGAAATAGTGAAGAACAGGGTAACCAGATGAAGAAGACTGGTGTTCTTGAGCGTATGAAGATTAATACAAAGAACAGAATAAATCAAATTAGAATTTGATTCCCGCTCTGATACCAATTGATAGGATCGATTAACTCAGTTTTGGATATTAATCAAATACTCTGGATGATCTTTAAACATTAACAGTGCAGCGGAAACAATAAGAACAAACAGAGTAAACAATCAATGAAGAACACAGTAGA
>NW_020201833.1:2371-26072 GCF_001531365.2 Cynara cardunculus var. scolymus
GCTTTGTTTACAGAGGACCAGTTTCCAGAACCTCTGTGATAGACAACAGAGGTTCTTTCACTTCACTTGTGTGATTTGTACCTCTTCTGTTGTTGGTCCTCTGTGGTCTTCTGTGGTGGAACCTCTTCTGTCAACACTTGCAGTATTAATTTTTTCCATACTTTTACATTAAATGAAATGAGAGCTAACAAACTGGATGAACAAGCTTGAGCGACAGTGTTCAAAGAAGATGAACAAAAATGGGCTAATGGGCCTAAACTAATTGGGCCTTGAGCGATTTAACAAAATTCAGTCAACCCAAAATTCAAAAACAGATCAAAATATATCAAAAACACAAAAACAGTAAAGATTTAACTAGAAAATGGATCAAAAACACAGAAAAAAAAAAAACTTTAAGAACACGAAAAAATTTAAAAACACACAAATTTTACTTAAACACGAAAAACAATGATCAAAATATAAATCTTTGTGTATAACAAAGATTCACAATGAGATTACGCACAGATTGATCACAAATTTAACACAAAAACACACAATTTTTAAAATTTTCGGATCAAAGTCAAAGAAAAAAATATAAGAACAATATGAACAAATGATGAACACAAAAAAATATCAGCAAAAAAATCTTCGAAAAACCGTGATTTCTGCTCCGATTTTGTGCATTCCAGGCTCTGATACCAATTGATAGGTCTCTTTGATGATCAATCTTCAATATACCTCAAGAATTCATGGCAGATCTGGATCTAACAATTAAGAACATGAGAGGAGTTTGAGAGAGAAAGTCAAACATTCAAAGTTTGGTCAAACCTCAATATTACGTATATGATTTTACAATAAGCTTTCTACCTACAATTACAAGAATAACACCCTATTTATAGGGTCAAACATTAAAAGCCTAGTCAAAGTCAAACCTTACGTACAAAGTCAAACACGATATCTATTTTAATTATAGACAACAGTAACTTTCAAGACGAATACAATTTTACACTGACTTTCAATCCTAACAACATATTACAAAGGGAAGATGATTTTGTTTACAAATCATAAATTCAAAGAAAGAGATTAAAAGAAATTTTCAAAAGTGATGGATATCAATTATTGGGGAAGATTATCCAAAGTATTGTGCTAAAGTGAAAGTTCTTACATAGGGGGAGATCGCAAACTATTGCATAAGATTATTCAAAGCTGTTGAACCAAAGTGATTTTAAAGGGGGAGATTGTTTAAATTTGTGAAAGTTTTGATGTTTTGAAGAAAGACAAGTATAGAAAGAAATTATATATAGGGAGAGATTGTTCAAAAGCTGAGATAATTCAGATGATTGCTGAAAGAATCCAGTGTCTGATTGGTTTGAGCTTGGCTCCAAAGGTCAAAAGTACAAGGAGGTCCTAGGTTCAAATCCAAGAAGGAATAAAAATCCCCTTGTGGCCACGGAGGTTCAAATGCGGTGACTCTAGGCTATCTGCAAAGCTGATGGTCGTCTTTGGATTAGTCAGCTCGCATATAGGGTTGGATATCCAGGTTAATCAAAAACAAAAAATCGAGTGTCAAAGTAAGTCAAGCTATTTGAAGATTTCAAGTGCTTAATTGTCAAACAAAACTTTTGAAAGATATCTAAGCGAATCTGTTCTGAAGATTATTGCTAAAGCTAAAGATTTGAAGTTCTGAAGAATTTTGTTTTCAGACTTGAATCCAAAGGGAAAGATTGTCGAAATATAATGTTATATTCAAGTCTTGTGCTTATATGTTTTAATGCTTTGTAGTTAGTCTTTACATGCTTTGTAATAAAGGTTATAAATACGTAGCCTTTTTAGTTGTAGTTAGTTAATCTTGTAATTCAAACATATCGGGCACTATTTTGTGATCAAGAACACTCCTTATTCATTTGACAGTTTTATCAATACACATTCGGTTACTCAAATCAATTCTTGTGTTCTTGAATCTTGATCTAAATTATTTGTGAATTGAATAAGGGATCTACATATCTCAATGTTGAATCTAACACTGCCTAAGAAGGGACCCTTCGCTCCCAACACAGTGCATGTGAGACCTAAGTATGGACTTATGTTTATTGACTATGATGGTCAATACAAGTTTCAACGTGTATCTAAGTTCTATCTCTCTCTAACATGTCATATGGAGTATCTCCAAACTTTCCTGAATGAAGACCTCCCTGGAGAGACGATGGACTACAAGATTCGAAAGGAAATGCTGAAAAGAAAGAATCAAGGAGAAGATGTTTTTGACTTCATCTCCTTCAAAGATCTCGATTAAAGCCTTTTGATCCTATAACCTTCTACTTTTATTTTCTTTTAGTGTATAGTTTTTATTTTTTAAACTTACCAAACCAATTGTAATCTCTTGTAATATTTCATCTTGAATGAAATTTCAATGTATTCATTGGTTCAGTAAAAAAGATCCTTGAAAAGAGTAAATGGGGCAAGTACTTACGAGTTTTATTTCTCTCAATTAATATGCTCTCAGTGTTGAGTTATTCTGTTATATAACTACATTATTTTTCTTGTAATCCTTTACAAATAAATGAATTTCTATAATATATGCTGATACTAATATATGCTGATACTGAAAAAGATCCCAAAAACAGTAAAAGGGACATGTATCTTGCAAGTTCTTTTTCCATACTGTAACAACTAAGCAATTTTCTTTTATGTTTCTTTGTCATCATCAAACAGGGGGAGATTGTTGATCCAAACTCTCTAAGTGATTAAATGATGATCCTTTATACTTAGCAAAAAATACTTAGTCCTGTTTTTGTTCAATTTCAACGATCATCATTGAGTCTGTTTAGTGATCGCCAAACATGTATTGTAAACTTCTCTAAAGAAAAAGTATTCTTCAAGAAGACAAAACTCATACCAAATGAGCCTTCAGTAATGTCAAAGATATAGCTGAAGATAGAAACAAGCAGTTCATGATCTGAAGTGGATTCAGTTATAACAGGCGTATCTACATCAAGTGTGAAGTCTAATCAAGATTCAGCGAACACTAAAGAAACTCTAGAATCATACTAGTGATAGCGATCGAATGAATCTTTCTATTCAAGATTAGTTTTTTTCTTATCCTTCTGCATACAAAGAACAACCCCATACCTCATATAAGAAAGCACATGTACGGAGTCTCTCTATTGTTTCTATGCATGCTTACCTACTTTGTGAAAGACTATTGCTCATATACAGCCAAAATCTTGTATATTTGAAGACAAAGAACAAACTCTCCACTAGAAGTTTGCCATGTGCTTTGTACCCTCTGACTTTCATTAAATGCAATTAGTATTAATAGTCGAGAAGACTCTCTTCTCAAATACTAAACTAAGCTTACTTAAGCAAAGAATAACACATTCTTAAGCAAACTCTTTCTCTCTTGCTTCTGTGTATATTGTGTGCTTCCTAGATTATTTAGATTACTTCTTAATCTTATCTTCTTCCACAAACAATCTGTAAATTCTATATTGATCTTGTTCTATCAATAAAAGATTTTAAAAAGTGAACGTAATACCCCTACTTCCATACATTGCATATAACATATAATTCTTATACAAAGAAATACATATTTTCCCCACATAGGTCCATAATACAAGAGTCTGTATTACAAAATACACAACTCAAAAATTTCAAAATACATGCTCTTGTATCTATATCAACTATTCCTCAAAACACATCCAAAATGATCTTCATATAGCTAAGCACATAGAGAAATAATTCACATTTTCCCTTTTCCTTTACTATCATTATAACTGATATTACCTGCACACATATTTAAAAATAAAAATGAGGGTCAGACATGAATGTCTAGTGAGGATATTCCTTTTTTATGTAATGCATGGTGAAGATCACCAAAATGTTTAAACCATTTCATATAATGATGGATAAAACCACATTCTGTTCGAGTCCATCGGACCTCTGATTTCAAAGAACACACTTGTAACATATTCTCTTTAAGTCCATCGGACCTCTGGTTTCAAATACCATACTTAGAAAAACCCAGATTCACAAAAACCTATCACTTCATATCAACAGTAATTTTTTTAAAACTCACAGTTTATAAAAACTCACCTTAATAATTACAGATTCTGCAATTCAACCGCACGCAGGTTCTTCTTCAAGAACACTTTTACCACCTCAAGCTCTTTTCTCTCTCAAAATATTTCTTTTTCCGAAAACAGAAAGATTAGATGAGGTTTTTACCTGATCTCTTTTCGTTTTTATACCACTTCGTTAAGGCGGTGGGGGTTATTTTATGATTATAACCCTTGGGCGGTGGAATCTTTATCCAATAGAAACAATTTTGGGCGGTGGAAGATAATATTTTAAAATATTTAAATTCTCATGCATGCTTCATACCTCATACATGCACATATAAATCATGTATGCACAGTATCTTATTCACATTTCACATATATGGTTCATGCATTTCTAAATCAGACATCCATATTTCATGTAGTCCACATAATAACCACGTATAAATTACCTCAACCCAGGTTGTCAGTAACCCGGTTATAACACTATCTTCCCATCAAAAGAATTCTGTCCTGGAATTCATTCATTCAAATAACCAAGGGTGTTGAATTCTCATATTAGATTCTAGTTCCCATGTTGCTTCTGAACCCTTATGAAAATGTCACTGCACCTTCACCAAGCTGATTTCTTTATTTCATCAATACCCTAATCTTTTTATCGGTCACTGCTTCGGCTATTTCAACAAAATTCAACTTATTGTCAAGTTTGATCTCAAGAAGTGGTATCACTTGACTCGGGTCTGCCAAACACTTGTGTAAATTTGATAAATGAAAGGTATTATCAATTAGAATGATTTCCTCTGGTAGTTCCAACTGATAAGCTACCAGTCCAACCCTTTTGCAGATTCTGAACGGTCCAATATACCTCGGACTAAGTTATCTTTTCTTCCCAAATCTCATAACACCCTTCCATGGAGACACTTTTAACATTACAAAATCACCCACATTGAATTTAATCGGTTTTCTTTGTTTGACGGCATAACTATTCTGTCGATCTTGGGCAGTCTTGATTCTTGCCCGAATCTGTTCAATCTTTTCAGATGTTTCTTGTACAATCTTGGGACCTGTCAATTGTTTTTCACCCACCTCATTCCAACACAACGCGTTCGACATTTTCTTCCATATAAGACTTCATAATGTGCCGCTTGGATATGCTGGAGTGATACCTACTATTGTGGGCAAATTCTATCAATGGCAAGTGTTCCTCCCATGATCCCCCGAAGTTAGTGACATAAGTTCTCAACATGTCTTCGAGTGTTTGGATTGTTCTTTCACTTTGCCCGTCTGTTTGTGGATGATAAGCCATACTCAATCTGATTTATGATCCCAAGGTTCTTTGCAGAATTTCCCAAAATTTTGAGGTGAATCGACTGTCCATGTCAGAGATAATGGACAATGGAACACCATGTCTAGTCACAATTTTATTGATATAGATTTGAGCCAATCTTTCTAAAGAATAAGTTTCTTTCATCGGTAGAAAATATGCAGACTTTGATAGATGGTCCACTATTACCCATATCGCATCATAACCTTTTGGAGTCCGAGGTAATTTCATGACAAGTCCATCGTAATGTGATCCCATTTCCAGACTGGTATTTCCAATGATTGCAGGTTCACATAGGGTCTTTGATGCTCAATCTTAACTTGTAGACAGATTAAGCATCATTCCACATATTTTGCTATATTTTTCTTGAGACCTGGCCACCAATAAAATAATTTCAAGTCTTTGTACATTTTGTTGGTTCCTAGATGAATCGAATAACGGGATTTGTGACTCTCATTCAATATGATTTTCCATGTATTCCCATAGCTTGGTACCCATATCCGGCCTTAGAAACATAATATCCCTTCATCATTCAGCTTCATAATAGAAATCATCTTACCCACTTTTTCTACCTTCATATTTTCTTCTTTGACCTTCTCTTTTTGACATTTCAAGATCTCTTGATGAAGATCGGGAGTTAAGTAAATCTTCATTGCTTTGATTGTTCCACTTCTTTTCCTGGGTAATAGAGAATCTCACAATCATAATCATTAACAAGTTTGATCCATCGACGCTGCCCGGTATGGTGACGCTGATGATCACCATATATAACAACTGTTCCTTTTCCTGGTAATACAATTCTGATTATCTTCTTATCACAAATAATACTGGCATGATTCTCTGACAACCAATCCATCTCTACTACTACATCAAACTCTTTCATATGCATTGGGAATAATCTGATGGGTAGCTCACATCCCTCAATTATGATAGAGCATTTATTGAACATATAATTCACAGATACTTGACCATTAGCAGTATCAACTACTAACTTATCGTCAAGTGGCATAAATTTCATACGAGCATATAGAGCAAATGATGGGGATACAATCGAAAAGTTTGCACCCGAGTCAAATAACACTTTAGTATGTATCGAGTTCATGGGAAAAGTACATGTTACTACATCAGGTGTAGTTTCAGCTTGGGATTAGTCCGCTCGCATATCGGGTTGGATATCCTGGTTAATAAAAAAAAAGAATCGAGTGTCAAAGTAAGTCAAGCTATTTGAAGATTTCAAGTGCTTAATTGTCAAACAAAACTTTTGAAAGATATCTAAGCGAATCTGTTCTGAAGATTATTGCTAAAGCTAAAGATTTGAAGTTCTGAAGAATTTTGTTTTTAGACTTGAATCCAAAGGAAAAGATTGTCGGAATATAATATTGTATTCAAGTCTTGTGCTTATCTGTTTTAATGCTTTGTAGTTAGTCTTTTCATGCTTTGTAATAAAGGGTATAAATACGTCGCCACATTTATAACATTTCCTTGGCTCTATTCTGCATTCTTCCTGATGAACTATATGGCAACGGGGGCAAGTCCTTTCATTAAATTTCTGTGTGGGCCTGTTTCCATGCTTTACAGTTTTTGGTCCTCTGTATCAGGTTGATGGACCTTCCTATTTTCTCTTTTCTATCGCCTTCCCTTCTTCTTGTCTGTTCTTGTTTCTTTCTATTACCGCCGCTGCATCAACAGTCATTGAAAATGTTGCCGGATTCATGGCTATAACAAGTTCTCAGATTGATGGCTTCAATCCCCAGATGTATCTCTCCACCTTTCTAGATTCCGAAGAGATGTAATGTTCTGCGAAACATGAGTATTCGATGAACTTCTTTGTATATTCCCTCACGGTTGTGTTTCCTTGCTCTAATTTCATAAAGTATTCTTCCATTTGTCTAGTAGCGTCTTTTGGGCAAATTGCTCTTTGAATCTGTTGACAAACTCTGGCCATGTCATAGTTTGCAAAATATCTGTTCTGGCTAAAGATTCTACTTCCCACCAAAATAACGCATTTGATTTCAATACAGAGACTGCAAATCTGACTTTATATGTCTCTGCACATCGAACACAGACTCTATCTCTTTGATCCAACACATAGCTTTAATTGGATCTATTTCTCCAGAGAAGGTTGGTGGTCTGCAAGTTAGAAACATCTTTATATCTCCTTCCCTGTTATTGATAATTGGGACCGATGGAGTAACTTCAAATCTGCTTGTCTAATTTTTGTTAAAACTTCATGTTCAAATTCGTATAACTAACGGATAAAAATAATTAAATATATAATATACACTTTGTTGGAACCCAGATACTCTTAATTCGTAGAAATATTGTTTGCTTAAAATAAGAATCAAGAACAACAATGTATTTCTATTGATTAAACAGGATATTCAAAAAAGAACGCAAAGCAGTTAATAAAACTTTGAATAACCAAATGCTTTTATTGAAAATGATGAATAGTTGAAGAACAAAAGTAATCTCACAATAATTTGCGTATAGTATAAGTCGGTTCCTTCAGGTACTTTGAACCTGAGGCGAAGGCCTCCTTTTATATACCTAGGTCTAACTAACTACGCTATAAATTAGGCGTGGAACTCTGAGCTGACTGGTCTGCATCCTTATCTTTAACTTTCCTTGATTAGCGGAGCAGACTTGGTCAAGCCGCCTTTAAGCTGTTAGACGCTTGTAAGAATGTCTGGGCTAACGTGCGCTTTCCAGGAAGAAAGTAGTTAGATGTTCTGCATGAACATAGAGAAGCTCTACATGTATTATGCAGAGGTTCTGCATATGCAGAAGCTCTGCATGTACTATGCGGAGGCTCTGGGTCTTGGAGTTGTTGCTTTGAGTCAAGCGCTTATGCTTTTTGGCGCACAAGACTTGAATGTTCACAGAGATATAGCGCGGGCTCTCAATTAAAGGAACCTTCACTCCGAGTAAGAGCTCTGGTCCTTGATCCTCTACATGAGAGCTCTTAGCCAGACAGCTTCACTAGATTAAGTCCTATTGACTAGAGCAAGATACTTCTTATTTACTCTTTTACAAGTTTGGGGTCTAACAATCTCCCCCTAAGTGTAAATAAGAATGATTCTTACTTGATTTACATAACAGATCTGATTGAAGACAGAGGTTAAAAACAACCTCTGGATTACATTGACTATCTAATGAAGTACAATATGATTGAAATTGAAATTACATTAAATCAAAAATAAGAAGGTACTTACAAAAGATAAGAGGTCTTAAACATTTTGAAGTTTAATGAACTTTCTAACAAGTTCACAAAACTCAAGCATGTTTCGAATCGACCTTAGAATTATTTTGGCTCGCTCCTTTGCTCCAGGGGAGTTGTCTCTGCTCCTGACCAGATTGTCTCTTATATAACGCAGAGTATAGTTGGAGTACTTGTAATTTTGGTTGTCCCGAAAGAAGATCTTCTGATTATGCTGGTTTCGAAACACCACTCCCACTTCTGGTTCCACCAAAACCGTCTAGGAGGGATGTTGTTGATGCCCTGCAATTCTTCATTTGGGGCAGCCATAGTCATTTGATCCGTTCCTAGATCCAGAGCTAGTTGGAAGTCGAACTTGCTTCTGTAGTCAAGCAAATCTGTCATTGTTTGGCGAATGGCAGAGTTAGCAATAGTGAACTTCACTCCCTTGTCCTTCTTTGGTCTGTAAAGTAGAATAAATGAAGAAGATCCCATGGATTTAGATTAATGAGCTCACAATTGTTGAACCTACATATCTGTCTGTGAGTCCTCTCAACTGTGTACTCGTAGAATACTATATGATTATGCACAAAGGTGCACTTCTCTATGTCCAGGACTTGTTTTATTCCATCAGCAAAGTGGACTGCAGTGATTGGTTGAGTATAGCGATCGAGGAATCTCTACCTGATGTGCTCTTGAGCCATAGGATGGAGACTGATCTTCTGGACCGGTGTCTCTTCCCTTTGGTTGTAGAGGAACTGGTAGATCTCCTTGCTAACTGCCTTGTCCTTGATGGGTTTGTCGAGGAGTGTTGTGTTGAACATGGAATCCATACTTGTTTTGAGCCTTTGGACACGATCAGAAGGATGCTTCCGTTTTTGCCCGCTTGTTGAGCCTTTTGAGCCTGCTCTGTTTGGATTGACTGGTACGTGCTTCATCGCAGGAGTGACAACCCTGGTCCCTTGAGCAGGGACCCTAGCTCTGTGGGTTCTTGGATGTGGTGGAGGAGCAGCAACGGTTACTTCTTCTAGAGGAATGGCAACCGGAATGTGTAGTAGTGATGGATCAGCCACATTCACGGCGACCACCTCTTCTTCTTGTTGAGCTGTTGTTAAGGGAGCAACCATGTCCATAGCGTACTCTGTTGAAGAGGACAGAGCCAGATCTGAATCATCTGATCCATAGGCAGATAGAAGGTCGATCACTTCTGTAGTCTTTTGTGGCCCGGTTGGCTCTACCTCTAACGCCATGGGCATTTTTCCTTTGCGTAGCGCCTCTGCATTGTCTGGCACTGGCTGGCTTTGTCTTCTCTACCTTGATGGATTTTCACCTTGTTGGCGTGGGGCAGAGGACAATAGTGCAGAGGGGGCAGCCAGAGGTGTTGTACTTGGTGTGGCTATAGGCAAGTTCTCCCCCTCTTGGCGATTTTGAGGACGAGACTCGTCTGGGTCCTCATCATCGTCAAGTCGCCTCCTCTTTGACGATTCTGCATATGGAGATGGATTTCTCTGTCGCTTAGGCTTCTCATCCTCTGCTCAAGACATGGATTTGATCACCTCCTCGATGGTCTTGAGGAGTTCGTCTACTACAACGACAACCCTTCGCACTTCGTCGTCCGAACGGTAGTTGAATCGTGCAAGAGTGTCGACAATGTTTTTCGCTGCTGTTGTGGCCTTGCAATTAAAATCCGCAGTGAAGTCTGCCACCTTCTGTAGGAGTCTGTCACCCAGAGCATTCATGGCGCTCTGTGTGACATAGTCCACAGGTACATTCAGAGGTATGAGGGCCTGGTTGTTGATAGACGTAGATGCCTCAACACTCTATAGAGAAGCAACGACCTGCTGTAATGTTGTTGTATTGGTTGCTATCAATTCCATTAGAGTGTTGATACGATAAGCATTTGTCGTGGACTCAGCTCTTAGTACTTCCAAGGATGCTCGTATCTCATCCAGAGAAGGTGTAGAAGGTGACGGCTCTACATGGGCCATGCTGAGTTTTAGCTCTTCCAAGGAGCAACGCATAGAGGTGAAAAGGGAATGGAACTCTTCCCTAGTGACATATGCAAATGGTGTAACCTCTGGCTCAACACATGGGCAAGATTAAGTCCCCGTTCCAGGGACGCCTTCATTCACGACTTGATTAACGTTAGTCGGGGAAGGACTTCTAGAGGATTCTCGTGGTTCTCCTAGAGGAGAATTCACCTCCTAGAGGAGAATTCACTACTTCTATTCTGTCAGGGAGAGTACCCAAGGCTGGTTCAGAGCCAGCCAGAGGGCTCTCCATGAGTGGACTAAAAGATTGGTCGAGAGTCTCAAAGTCTGGTGCATCTATTCCTTGCTCTGAACAAGGTTGGGGGTCTACTCGTGCATAGGAAACAAATTCCTCTGTATAGGAAAGTGGCGTGATATGGGGAGACATATCACTTATGTTTTCAAAGGTTACACCCTTTTGGGAGGGTGTTCCCTGTGATGAGGCTTCCCTTTGGCTAATATAACCAGAGGCAGATGCGACCTCTGGTTGGATAGGCTGGTTAGGGTTCGAGGTGTGCGCCTCTGTTTCAATGATCTCCATGTCTCGACCACCGGAGTCAGGTAATGTGGTTGCACTGGGAGTTGGGTAGGTAAACCTAATGTGCTTATTTAGCCTAGGCTGCTCTGTCCCGCCCCGAGGCAGAGCAACTGCTGCACCTCCTCCATCTTCGTCTTCTTCTTCTTCCTCGCTTTCTTCTTCTCCCTCACTTCTTTCTCTTTCTCACTCTCTGCTTCTTCGCACTCGTCCTCTTCACTTTCTTCCTCCTCTTCTTCACTTTCCTCGCTTGTGTATGACCGTGCAGCATCGTCATAGTGCTCTTGGTCATCCTCTTGGTTTGGACTAGAGGAGTGAGCCAAGGTTTGACGAGTCTTTTCTTCTACTCTGAGTCTGGCCTCTTCCCTCAAGCGAGCTATTTCTGCTTGGCGAGCCTTTTTTTCTTGTTTCTCCTCTGCTCTAGAGCAATCTTAGCTAGTCATTCTTGCTCTACTCGTTCTGCCGCCTCTTTTTTTTTCTTCTCCCTCTCAGCTTTCTTTTTCTTTGCTTCCTCACGTTTCCTTTATTTTTCTCTTTCTTTTTGTACTCTCACCCTTTCTTCATCAGCTCTCATTCTTCCTTCTCCTGCTCTCACTGTTTCTCCCACTTCCTGAGGCATTGATGTGTCCTCAGTTCTCTCTTCCTCCTCGGCTCTTCCTATGCGTAACGGGGTTCGAGACACTGGTTCTAGTGTCTCACGTATACGTCTGTACGCTCTTCTAATCTTCTTGGACTTCATGTAGCTCATGACCCTCTTTGGAATAGACCTTTCTGCTTCATAACCTTTGTGCACTATTGGTCTATATTGAGTGAGCACATTTACCTTGTGAGGAGGTAAACGACCCACATCAATTTTGTTGTCGTCAAGAGCTGGTCTTAGGAGAAGACCCAAGAATCGGGGAAACAACAGAGACGGCAGCTGTCTTCTTTTGGCCGCTTCTTGACATTTCTTGCCACGGCTGTCTTGAACTCTGTGTAGAGTATCAAGGAGTAGTCGAGGGATAGGTCGAAGAAAATATAGTAGACAATTTTAAGTACGCTCGTGGAGCACATATCGAGGCTCCATATCTTCCCTATCAGCGAGCAGTTGACCAATGTGAAAAGCGTATTCCACATCGGTCGTAGGTGTTGACGACGATACTGTGACGGGTATTGAATGGCCTTGTTGTATCCCAAGAACTTCAAGAAGATTACAATTTCATCCCTGGATGGGAGAGGAGCATACTCAGAAAGCCCTAGGTCAATTTTCATTGGGATTTCAAGAACTCGTGAAAAACAAGGACCTTGAAATTCGAACTGTGACGAATTCCTGTGTGGCAGAGACGAAGAAATCTCCTACAATCCCTCTTTGAGATTTAGTAACAACGCAGGATTGCCAGTATTCTTGTATGTATCTTTCAGGAACCAAGTCATCCGTGTTGGTCAAGGCTGGGTATAAGAAGTGGTTTTGGAGGATATTGATGATGGGATGGAATTTGGTGTCGAAGTTTTCAAGTTGAAGGTTTAGGGCATGGTTATTTGGTTTGATAGGGAGAGGAACTAGGTTGTGACTGGTATCTTCCATGGTTTTGTGGGTTGTTGTATGAGTTAAGGAGTTTCCAGATTCTGAGGAAGACATGGTTGCAAGTTTGGGTTTGGAAGGAGATGACAGAATTTTAGGGTTTCAAGAAATAGTTCTTGAATCAAGAAATAGGATGAAGGAAAGGATTTGTGGAAGTTACTTTTCAAACAGGATGATCGGTTGAAGATTGAATCGATCTTTGAGCGCAGGTTTGAGAGTTTTAATTTCTGGCAATGGCGGTTGAAGGTTGAAGACGACGGGAGTTCTTGAGAATTTTTGTAAGCGTAAAAGATTAATTTGGGGGTAAAGATTTGTTTAATTAGGATAAAATTAAAACATTTGAGTGTTTTAGCCCCTAAACGTCAAGTAAAAACTGAACCGGTTTTCTCACAACCTGTGGGGCGCGCCATGTGGAGTGACAGCTGCAAATGGCGCCTCTCACGTTTGAAAAGATAAGCTCACAGGTGGTGACGCTTATTGTGGGTGACAACTTTTATTAAACAATTAAAATAAACCGTACGCCTTCTTAATAAGATAATATGTTTTAATTTTCAAAAAACAAGAAAAAAAAATTCCAAGTGTAAATGCTCTGGTTCGAGAAAAGTAGAGGTTTTGATAAGAACCAGAGAACTATATGCAGAAGAAGGCATACCTTGGGATCTCAAACAGAGATTCATGATTGGACTATACATGTCCTCTAGAGAAAACTTTGCTATGTTTAGAGACAGAGGCTCTATATAGTACATACAGAGGCTCCGTTCTATGATAATGAGAGTTTTAATGCAGAGGCTCTGTATAGTACATACAGAGGCTCTGTTTGATATGATGTCATGCTCCCCCTTGAGTTGAGCTTTTCTTATCTGCTCACCCTTGAACTATGCTTGGATCATTTGTGATAAGTAGAGCATATGCATAATAATCGAGGTATAGAGGCTCTGTATGTACTATATAGAGGCTATGTATCACAAAAGAGCTAGGACTTGAGTAAGAGGCTCTGCATGAACTATGCAGAAGCTCTGTCTCATGGATCAATACAAATAATAGGAGAGATACGCATAAAGAAATGCAAAGGCTCTGTATAGTGCATACAGAGGCTTTGGTTTAGTTTGAGAGATTTAGCATACCCAACTTGCTAACTAGAAAATTAAATCTCTTTTCATCAAGAGCTTTTGTAAAGATGTCAGCAAGTTGTAAATCTGTATTTACAAAGAACATTTCAATCGTACCTTTCTCTACATGGTCCTTGATGAAATGGTATCGAACATCGATGTGCTTTGTTTTTGAATGTTGCATAGGGTTGGTTGTGATTGCGATAGCACTTTCTGAGTCACACAAAATTGGAATCTTCTCAAACTCTACGCCATAGTCTTTCAGTTGAGTCTTCATCCATATCACTTGGGAGCAGCAATTGAATGCAGCTACATACTCTACTTCAGCTATGGAAGTAGAGACGCAATTCTGCTTCTTTGAGGTCCGGCTTATGAGCTTTTCCCCAAGTAATTGGCAGCTCCCTGATGTACTCTTTCAATCGATTTTACAGCCTGCATGATCAGAATCTGTGTACGTAATTAGATTGAAACCAGAATGCTTTGGATACCAAAGACCCAAAAATTGAGTCCCTTTTAGGTATCTAAAGATTCTTTTTACAGCCGAAAGATGAGATTTCTTTGGATTTGCTTGAAAATGGGCACAAAGACATGTGGCAAACATGATGTATGGTCTACTAGCCGTGAGGTATAGTAGTGATCCAATCATTCCACGGTAAGTCTTAACATCCCGTAGCGATTGGTGTTCTCATGGTGGAAGAGCTATGGAGTTGGTACTTCTTTAATATGTCGGAGACATACTTAGCATCTCACCATTATACCTCTTAATAAACAAAGTTGTTGGACCGATACTAAGGAATCGCCCACATGATATTGTCCGTTTTGGGCTGCCCCTTCCGGCAACAACCCCTCACGGCTTTAAAATGCATCACTGGTAGGAGTAAGATCCCCCCCTTCCTTATAAGGAAGACGAATCCCCCTAGCCTCACCGATGTAGGATGCTCCTGCATTGGTACAGAATCTTTGGGTTTAAGAATCGCGGATTTGACCGTCTCGAGGGAACGATGAGGCGGAAGTCCCAATATTCCTCCCCCTACATTGGTGCGGCCCTAGCTCTGATACCAATTGTTGGACCGATACTAGGGAACCGCCCACATGATATTGTCCGCTTTGGGCTGCCCCTTCCGGCAACAACCCCTCACGGCTTTAAAACACGTCACTGGTAGGAGTAAGATCCCCCCTTCCTTATAAGGAAAACGAATCCCCCTAGCCTCACCGATGTGGGATGCTCTTGCATTGCTACAGTAGCTTTGGGCTTAAGAATCGCGGATTTGACCGGCTCGAGGGAACGATGAGGCGGAAGTCCCAACAAAAGTTGTATCGATTTTACCTTTTTCAAAACATTAGATAAGAGGAAAGACGCGAGACATTCATACCAGGCTCGAGGTGCTTGCTTAAGTCCATACAGAGCTTTGTCTAAGAAATAGACATACTCTGGATGTGTGGAGCTTTCAAACGCCAGAGGTTGTTGAACATAGACTTCCTCCTTCAGCTTACCATTCAAGAAGGCTGACTTTACGTCCATTTGATAGACTCGAAATCCCTTATGAGCAGAGAAGGCTAAGAACAAGCGTATAGCTTCTAGCCTTGCTACTGGCGCAAAGGTCTCGTCATAGTCTTTGCCTTCTTCCTGGCAATAGCCTTTTGCTACGAGCCTTGCTTTATTTACTACTACGATCCCATCCTCATCCTTCTTGTTTCTGAAAACCCATTTACAACCAATCGCAATTTTCTCCTTTGGTAGAGGAACAAGAGTCCATACCTTTTTCTCAAATTGTTTGAGCTCTTCTTGCATGGCATCGACCCAACTGGGATCTTGTAGGGCTTCATGTACTTTCTTAGGCTCTATCATGCTAAGGAAGTTACGAATAAACATTCATTAGCTGTGGTAGCCCGTGGCTTTTTGCCACTTGAAGGTTCACCAATGATCTGGTGAATAGAATGATTCTTTGTCCATTTTGTTCTTGGGACAGATAGAGAAGTGGAGGATGTTTGATCACGTTCCATGAGCGTGTTTGGCAGTAAGGTCGTTGATGGTGAAGAAGGCTCTGCTTGCTCCCCCTCAGATGATGGTACAGAGGAACCAGGTGTAGAGCCAGAGGTATGATGCTCAGGTTCTTCATGACTGGGATCTGATGCAGAGCTAGTTTGCTCTGGTTGTGGATTGATATGATCTTCAGAGAAAGCAGAGGTGTGTGAAGGACCAGAGTCATATGTGTTTGTCATTTGTGATTCTTCACTTACACTCGCAAATTCATCTCTTGGTGCATGTACAGAGATGTCTTCGTCACCAAAGAAGTCTTCAAATAGGAGCCTGAGTTCAAATTCCCTTGACTTCATTTGGGAATTGGAAGTCTTTAGGTTAAGATCGAGTCCAGAGCTGAGGTACTCTGAAGTCAATTGTTCTTTATCGTCGAATGAGACGTTGATGTTTTCCATGACCGTCTTGGTTCGTTGATTGAAGACTCTGTATGCCTTGGCTTTTGTTGAATAACCAAGGAACTTGCCTTCATCGGCCTTCTTATCGAACTTGCCAATTTGATCTCAATCATTTAGGATGAAGCATCTGTAACCAAAGACATGTAAAACATTTGACGTTAGGCTTTCTTTGGTTTATTAGTTCGTAAGGAGTCTTCATGTGCCTCTTAACCATTGTTGCTCTATTTTGAATAAAGCAGGCAGTAGAGATTGCTTCTGCCCAAAAATGGGTTGGAAGATCAAAGCTGGCTAGCATGGTTCGTGCAGCTTCGACCAAAGTTCTGTTCTTTCTTTATACAACACCATTTTGTTGTGGTGTTCTTGTTGTAGAGAAGTTCTGAGTTATTCCTTCTGTGTCCAAGTACGCATCGATCTTGGCGTTCTTGAACTCTATTCCATTATCACTTCTCAGCTTTTGAATTTTGCTTTGTAGAAGTACTTAAATCTTGGTCATTAGTTTGATTAACAGCTCTAGTACATCTGATTTCTGCCTTACAAACTCAATCCAAGTATATCGTGAGTATTCATCAATTAAGACTACGACATACTTCTTACCAGGCAAGTGCAACAGAGATTGGACCACAAAGATCCACATGAAGCATGTGCAGAGGTCTGATGCAGGACACATCTGTCTTAATTTTATGGGATGCTCTTTTGAGCTTTCCCATTTCACACGCAGAGCAGAGATGGTCCTTTTCGAACTTTATGGCAGGAAGTCCGTCAACCAAATTATGCTTCACAAGCTTTTCTAAATTTTGAAAATTGAGATTCGACAGCTTGTGGTGCCAGAGCCAAGCTTCTTCACTCTTGCGAGACACGAGACAGGGAGTCTCTGAGTTGTCTCTTGGTGAGAAGTTCATGAGATATAGACTGCCTTTTCTCTTAGCTCTTAACAACTCCTGACCTGATTCTGACATAATAGAGCAAGCTTCCTTTTGGAACTTGACATTATAGCCAGAATCACATAAGTTGACTTATGCTCAAAAGATTATGTTTAAGCCCAGAGACATAAGCAACCTTAGAGACAGAAACCTTACCTTGTAGTAGATCCCTGTATCCCTTTATTTCTCCTTGTTTATTATCCCCAAAGGTTACTTTTCCTCCAATCTTCTCTTTGTATGAGGAGAGTAACCTTTTATTACCGGTCATGTGTGTGAAGTCCAGAAATCATACAAACATGATAAGATCTTCAAGAAAGAAGATGAATAGAATAGTAGAGAGAAGATTATCAAAGATTGATTTGATTGAGAGAGAGAATATTACAGCTGAAATCTTGATTACAATCTGCTAATCACTTAGTAATGACAATTACAAGAAAAATACTATTTATACTAGGAAATAGTAAAGCTACACTATTACAATATAAAACTACACTAAGGAGAAACTTGAATACAACTTTAACGCTCTTACTCAAACCCAACATTCTCCCCCTTTGGATTCAAGTTTGGACTCTTGTAAATTTTTTCTTTCGAAGTCCAAGAATTTTCTCAAATCTTCTCAGAGCATTCCTGTATTGGATTTTCTCCTCGAGCAAATTTATCGCGTTGACCAACAAATATCTTTCCTTGGAACTCATCCTTTCTGATTCAGCAGCTTTATCATTCATCACCCTTTTCAAGTCAAGTGCCCTTCTCACTAACCTTATCATACCATCAGAATATTTATTCAGCTCGCTAAACCTCATGAATTTCTTTACTTGAAGTTGAGCAAAGTAGATGACCCCGAACTCTAGATTTTCAAGAACCGTATAGACTGGATAACCTTCAATATCTTCTAGTTCTTGATTTGGTCTTTTCAAATTGATGATCCGTTGATTATCTTCAAGACCCATTTGCACATCAATGACCATCGCCAGCTTTACATGACAACGCATAAAAATCTTGATAGCCTCAAGAGCAATCAGTTCTCCTTCCTTTCTGATCGTCATGTTTTTTAGTTCAAAGTACATGTATTCAAGATCATCCAAATATAAGTTTGAAAAATCTGCTTCGCTGAACCTCCAAATCTGACCATCCTGCCTAGTGATAGTAAATACAGGATACCAGATTCTTAAAAGCTTTTGAGCATCAATTTGTTTAATCGTTATAATCCGATGATTGGTACGCACTTCACTTATTGGTAGGCACTTGGCTTTCAAAAGATGTCTGTATTCAATGCGGTAGTCTTTTGTCTGCTTATGAATACCAAGAACTTTGTCACCGCTCAGAACTTTTCTATGACGGATGAAGATTCCAAAGTAGACATCTTCTAGGTATGGCTCTCGGATCCTTGCACGATCATATCCAGGAAAATTTGCTCTGATATGGAATGGCACATAATCTTTATTGAAGATTTCGGTAGGATCAACTTGTTCTCTTTGAGCAGGGATGTCTGACACATCAGGTAAAGTTGCGGTGGAAGATTCTGGAGCAGTCTGACGGTCACTTTGAACAGGAAAAACTGGATCTTCATCATCTATATCAGCTTCAAAATCAAAATAGATCCCATTCGACTCGTCAATATTGTCAATGTCTTCTCCAAAATCTTGCTCCACCCAAAGTAGTAGAGAACACATCGTTGAAACCTACATTGGCAGACAAGTCCAATATCATCCTTGTTCCTACCATGGAGTCCGCCGACTTTTCAACCATTGGCTCGATCGTAGGACTTGTCTCCATTTCATCATCTTCAATTTCAATGGCCTCAATTGTTCTTTCCCGAACTGATTCTGGGGCAGAAGCTTCAGCAATAACGTCTTGAGTTGATGGCTCCTCACCAACCCTTGCACCTTGCTCAGATGTCTCAGCCAATCTCTGTCTCTTTCTCTCCCCCTCATGACTATCTGGATCATCCTGATCGTCCTGCCTTCGTTTGAGAGATATGGCCTGAGACCTGCAAGTTTCTTCTAAGGTAGACACCCGTTCAGCTAGGGCATCCATTGAACTTTTTAAATCTTGGGTATTGGATGTGATTAACTTGCTAACGTTAGAAAAGCTAGAAGTAACCACATCTTGAAAAGCCAAAAACTCTGAGGCTCTAACAAAAGGGTTTACGTCTAATTGTTGTCGTAAGAGTTCGACCAAATCTGCATCTTCAGCATCTGGATTTTGAGTTGCCATCAATTTTGCATATAGTAACGAATTTCAGTTCATCCACCGATTGATCTGGTACTGACAGTTCAGGTACATGTGGTGGTAATGGCACAGATGGTTGTTCTTCTTCTACAACTTCCTTTCCCTTCAAGAGTCTTTTCAGACTGGCCATTTGAGCATCCAAATTATCTTGAACAACCTTTAGGGCACCGTCCAGGTATTCCCTTGACACGAAGTCGGGAAAACTCACTCCTGGTTCACTTAGAATAACAATTGTAATAACAGTTGAATAAACTGATATGCCTACGTTCAATGTTGGCGTAATGTTAGCATTGGTAGGACTTCCGACCTGTCCTTSTRRAATRTCAAAAGACACCACTCTGGTCGTTCCAGCAAGTTCACTAAGAACTGCACTTGGAGCAACAGATGCTCCTGACTCATGTGTACCTAAGTGTATTAGCTCTAGACTCGAGGTGCACAGAATCGAAGTCGTAGGCTAGGGCAGCGGCCTACTTATTTCAATAACTACATTCTCCAATTGAGAAGTAGTTAGCATATGAGCTCTATCCCCTTGTGAAATTGAAACAACTGGTTGTTGAGAACCAATTGAGTGGATGGGTGGGGTGTGCATTTGCATAGCTGGGCTAGCTATGTCTTATTCAATACTAACATTCAACGAATGAATGTCAGTAGCAGATGTGGTAGCCCGTCTAAGTGTTTCAGCTTGGAAAGGAGCTTGATCTTCTTTTTATGCTCCACTCTCACCCTCTCCATATTCTTTTTCTTCCCTTTCTCTCAACCTCTCTTCATTTTCAACATAAACACCCTCATCGCCAACTTCATTAGGTAGATCTTGAAGTAGGCGATCATAATCATCACATTCTTCAACGTTAAATGACAAAGAATGCAAACTTGGACAAGGTTGTTGTGCTGAATATTCAGGAAATATGTCATCAATGTCATCAACAAGAGTACCAATAGGAATATTTTAAGCAGGAATAGATTGATCACGATCATCTGCTCCATCATCATCATCATCATCATCTTGATCATCACCAGAATCTACCTCATTATCAGATTTAGTAGCTTCCGAACTTGAGGAAGTACTAACAGTTGGAGTACTTTGCTGATCAGACGCTCCCCTCGCTTGTTCACCCTTCTCAAATTCTTTTTCTCTCAACTCACTTCCCTGTTCAGGTAACCCCTGTTCCTGAACACGCTCCTCTATTTCTAGCACCTTTCTCACATATGAGGCATGGGGTGATCCGTGGGCAAGTTCAACCGGTTCTGGTTGAGCTATTGGATCTATCACTCGCCTAGAGTCTATTACGCACTGAGCGGTCTGATCAGCTAAGGCAATAAGTTCTGGTGGAATAGCCATTATGGAATCCAAGTTTTCAACTTCTGTGTGCTGACTTATTCTGGTCATGACAAATGTAGGTCCTTTTTCAGCATTTGACCTGGCTGGAATATCTTCATTTGCATTCATCATAGCCTTGACAAACAATTGCAAAAATCTCTGAAAAGGCACAAATTTTCTTGCTTTGGACGGAAATCGTTTTGCATTAACCAGCTCTACTAGTTCATTCCATATGAGTAACGCATAGTCATAGTTTCTTGAAAGAACTTTAGAAACGTGCTGCTACAAGTGTCTATGCCCGCAGTCTTCGATGGCAGGCATCCATTTAGAATTGAGAACATCAGATGCCATATGGATGGTAGAAATCGTCTCTTGAACTGAGTAGGATTAGTTAATTCAGCAGAGTATCCTAATCTTTTAAATGTCTAAGCACAACTGTTCATCAGAGACGAAGTCTTGGAAACCAGTAGATCCAGGACCAGGTAGACGAAGAATTCTTCTAAATCTTTTCAATGTCAAGCGACTGACGTATTCGTCTACTTCTCCTTGGAAATAGATAGTGTCTCCGTCCTTTTCTAGAGTAAGTGTTCCCCAAAATTGTTGTAGATACACCATCGGAACAGGTGTATTGGCAGATAAAGAATAAGCTATTGGGTGGCCTTTTAGAATTTCTGGTATAATTGGGTATTCGGCTAGCATCACAAAAGAGAAWGTATGGTTGTTTGGCTTTATGTCAAGATATTTTATTGAAGGGAAAAGGGTATCTGAAGGAATAGGTTGGTTGGGCGGGTGAATGAGAATATTATCAGATCTGACGGAAGGAACATGAGATTCCTCGTCGGATTGATGTCGATGTTCCGCCATTAACCTGTAAAAATTCTAAAATATTAGAAACCTTTTTATTATTAAAAAAATTTAAAATACAACACACAGAAAAAAATATTAAACTCTAAAAAAATAAAAACAACACTTAGACAAACTAAACACCACTTAGACAAACACTTAGGAAAAAAATGAAACTAATTGACCGGATTAGAAGTTCGCACAACATACGAAACAAACCAACAATTAGAAGGAAAAAAAACGGTTTATGACCAGATTAGAAATCCGGACAACAAAGACAACATTCACAAAAAAATACTAAGTCTAACATGAAAATGAATTAAATTGGACAATCATCAACCGGATTAAGGTTGATCGGAGTGAACTCCGATCACCTTGTCCGGTGAAATATCCGTTCAATATGAAAACATTCAAACACAGTAAAAATTCAAAATACACACTAAAAAAATCAAAATACGCACTAAACAATCAAAATACACACAAAAGAAATCAAAATACACACAAAAAGAATCAAAATACACACAAACAAACAAAGATAAAACTGTTTTTATATATGTTTATCCTTTTGTGATCCGTTTTCAGATTCGATATGAGAGAAAATACAGATTAAGGCCAATCAGTCCAAATGTTCAAATATAAATCCCATACGATCAAGGTATATGTATAAAGGAATCAAATGATGTAAACCTTGATTAGCAAAGAGATGGAATAGTAGAAGAGTTTGAAAGACTTGAGCGATGAACCAGAGAGTTAAGCGGAGACGACGATGAATAGTAAATGGAGATAAAAAGTAAAAAGTAAAAAATGAGTCGACTATTTATAGTCAAAGTCAAAAACCGTTTAGATTCTTAAATCGCTCAAAACTTATCCGAATTAGAATAAATCGGTCAAGATGTGTCCGATTTATGAATTGAAAAATATCCAAGTATTAATCTGGACAATAAATCGCTCAAGGCATGTACGATTTAGAAGAACACCGGTCAAGACTTGTCCAGTTTAAGAATAAATCGCTCAATGATGAAAGACAAATCGCTCAAGTTAGGAATTAAACCGCTCAAAAATTGGACGATTTAAAGATTTTGAAAAAAAAAATTGCGCAACAAACGATTTAAGGAATACGGACAAATGAACTCATCGATTTAGTAATCCGCTCAATCCCTTGCAAAGTAAATCTAATCTTATCCGGATAAGAGTTTATCATATAGCCCTTTGTCCGGATGTCTTAATCGGACAATAAATCGCTCAAATGTTGTCCGGATTTTCAAAAAAAATCGGACAAGCATTTTCCGGATTAGACTAAATCGGCCAAACACTTATATTTCAAAACTCAATTATCTTTCAAAAATTAGATAATACTCAAAATACCTGTAAGAAAAATATAAACTGTTAGTTCAAAACAGATAAAATTCACTCCCCCTCAAATATAGATTCCCACAATCAAGAAAATTTAAAATCAGATAGAAAAAAAAAATTGAAATACTGACTTGGATTTAAAAAATACAGATATTTAGCTAAATGAATTTGAATTAAACACAATTCAATAAATTGAACAGTTTTTAATAAAAATTCAAATCTTCAAATTTAACATACCTAACTTAGATACAAGAAAGCTAAAGCGTTTTTCATTTAAAGCTTTCGTAAATAAGTCAGCTAATTGAAATTATGTATATACAAAATACAGTTCAATGGTAACTTTTTCTACATGATCTTTAATAAAATGATACCGGACATCTATATGCTTGGTTTTAGTATGTTGAACAGGATTACATGAAATAGCAATAGCACTTTTGGAATCGCAGTAAATAGGAATTTTATTAAAATAAAATATGTAATCTCTGAGCTGTGTTTGCATCCATAGCACTTGAGAACAGCAGCTTGCAGCAGCTACATATTCTGCTTCGGCAGTGGAAATGGAAACGCAGTTCTGTTTCTTTGATGCCCAACTGACTAGCTTGTCTCCCAAAAACTGTAGATGTCTTGTTGTACTTTTCCTGTCCAACATACAGCCTGTATAGTCTGCATCTGAATAAGCTGTCAGTTCAAAACCAGTACCCTTGGGATACCAGAGTCCAAGATTAGCAGTCCCTTTAAGATAACGGAAAATGCGCTTAACGACACTTAGATGGGACTCCTTTGGATTAGACTGATATCTGGCACAAAGAT
>NW_020201833.1:26567-43022 GCF_001531365.2 Cynara cardunculus var. scolymus
CTTTGACTGATCAACAAAACCCTCTGGTTGTGAGACATAGACTTCCTCTTTGAGAAGTCCATATAAAAATGATGTCTTGACGTCCATCTGATACACCTTCAGCTCTTGTGTGCCGCGAACGCCAAAAATATTCTAATTGCTTCAATCCTTGCAACCGGGGCAAACGTTTCGTCATAGTCAACGCCTTCTTGTTGATTATATCCTTTAGCAACAAGTCGAGCCTTATTTCTKACCACAACACCATCTTCATCCTTTTTATTTTTGAATACCCATTTAGTACCGATAATCGTCTTATTGTCAAGACGAGGTACCAATCTCAAGACTTTGAGTGCTTCGAATTGGTTCAGTTCTTCTTGCATTGCTAATATCCAATCCGGATCTGCTAAGGCTTTGAAAACCTTAGTTGGCTCAATTTTACTCAAGAATGTGGAATACAGACATTCATTTGCAGTTGTGGACCGTGTACGAATAGGTGCTGATGGATCACCAATTACTTGATGTATTGGATGATCTCGGGTCCACTTCTTGCTATGAGGTAAGGGAGTATTAGAACTTTGATCTGAATTTTGATCAATATAAGAACTTGGGGAGTTTAAAGGAGTAGGTTCAGGCGAAGGTTCAATATAGGAACTAGGATAGGTTGAATATCTGATTGAGGTGGATTATTATCAACTGGTTCAACCAACACCTCTTGTATTTCAGAAGTTTTACCCTCTTCACACTGAACAAGATTGTTCGGATTCTCCATTTCTATTTCTTCATCGACTTCTTCTGCTTCCTCTTCTGTTTCAGTTACAGGCACATCAGGAGATGGACCCGATAATTGTTGTTCAGTTGAATTTTCCCTGATCAAAACAATAGACTGATTAGGATTATTATCAAAATATTCTTCATAAAAGTGTTCAAATAAGAAATCTAAATCAACTTTATCAGAGTTAGAAGTCTCAGGTTGATCAGCTTTCCGCGTAGTGTTAATTATAAAACCGGGTCCTGAACTGACTTGTTCAGAAGCCACTTCAATGACTTCATCAAAAGATACATTCATGCTTTCATTGATGATTTTGGTCCTTTTGTTGTAGACCCTGTATGCAGCGGATGTCTTCGAGTATCCAACAAAAACTGCTTCATTAGCTTTAGCAGCGAACTTCCCTCTATCCTCTTTGTAATTTAAAATGAAGCATCTACATCCTAAAACTCGAAAGAAATTGATGTTAGGTATTCTTTTATTTATAATTTCATACGGAGTTTTACCAAACCTTTTGTTTACGAGTGAGCGATTTTGGGTAAAACAAGCAGTCACTACTGCTTTAGCCCATAAGAATAAAGGAAGACTTGAACAAGTAAGCAATGTTCGTGCCGCTTCCACTAACGTTCTGTTCTTTCTTTCAACAACACCATTTTGTTGTGGTGTCTGGGCTGCCGAAAATGTATGAGAAATACCAATGGATTCAAGATATGAACCGAGTGTGTTGTTCTTGAATTCAGTTCCATTGTCTGTTTTGATTTTCTGAACTTGAAGTTGCTGATTATTTTGAACTATCTTCAAGAAAAAATAATTATCTCGGCTGCTTCATCCTTTGACCGCAAAAAATGAACCCAGGTATATCTGGAATAGTCATCGACTATGACCAGCACATACTTTTTACCATTGATGCCTTGAATTCTCATAGGACCACAGAGATCCATATGAAGAAGATGTAGAGGATGATCGGTATTGAACTCTGTCTTTAGCTTATGAGAAGCTTTCTTCAGTTTACTCATTTCACAWGCACCRMAKACATGATCTTTATGAAACTTCAGTTATGGGATTCCTTTGACCAAGTTGTCACAAACCAACTTGTTTAGATTCTTGAAATTCATATGTGAAAGACACTGATGCCATAACAAATTTTCTTTTAAGGAGGCCTTGGAAATCAAGCAGACATCAGTATCTACTTGTGTATTTGATAGGTCAATCGTGTAGAGATTTGATCTTCTGAATCCAGCAAAGAGCTCCTTACCATCAGTAGTTCGGATGATGCATTGGTTAGCTTTAAAACAGACCTCTAGAGTTTTTATCACAGAATTGTCCTATGCTAAACAAATTATGTCCAAGTCCTTCGACAAACGACACTTTCTTAATTGTTAAATTCCCAGAAATTACATCACCATATCCAAGGATAGGCGCGTACTGATTGTTTCCAAACCTTATCGTACCTCCAAAAGATTCAACAAAGTTTGATAGTAACTCTTTTCTACCAGTCATGTGCTTAGAACATCCGGAGTCTAAGAACCACACATGCCGGTTAACCTGCAAAAATGAATCAATTGGGTTTTGGTACCCATTTTAGTTTAGGACCTTTAATCTCAGATTTCACTGGCGGTATGCTATACGTACCGAACCAACGTTCTGTAAACATCAAACTTTTAGATACAGAAGATATCACAGAATGCATGAAGTGGTATGATCTAAAAGAAGTAAAAGTGGTATGATCTAAAAGAAGTAAAAGATTTAAGTAATTCATTTACTCTACTCGGAGAACAACTGTTTTTACTATTTCCAATATCAAATAATTCATCAACTGAATATCTTATTACAAAACTATTCAATGTCGAATCATTTAATACAGATTTAGTAAAATTATTCTTCTTCAGTTGAGTAGATGATTTGTCTTCTTCTTTTACTCTCCAATATGTCTTGAGCATTCGGAGTCAAGGTACCAAATGTCCACATGCGGCTTCTGCAAAACAAATTATATGGATTTAGGTACCCATTTCATAATGGGTCCTCGATGATTAGGGACAGAGGGTTGCTTTTTAAGCTTGGAAAGGGGCTTCGTCTCTTGACCTGAATTAACAGACTTGGCTTTAGGAGCCTTTTTTCTTATCTGCGTCCTCTTGGGAGTTCTGGGTGTCGGTTTATATGGTTCTAATAAGTCTATTTTTCTGCGTATAAAAAGAATTCTAATTGGGGCTTTTAGCCACGCACACATTGCCTTAGGTTAAACTAAAAAAAGACTATTTAGAAAAATAACTCACTTCTTGGTCTTCGACCCCCTCAGTCACTACGAACGCCCCGATCTTGATTTGCGTAGAAATTTCGCAATTATAGTAGTATTGAGCGAAAGGTTATACCTATAGGTTCGGTAGGTCACCAACTTCCTTGACCTTCCGGCACTGGGTAGGCTTCTCCCAAAAGGTAACGGAGGCGTGCAAAGGTTTCCTCGGGCCGGACTTTGATGACCCAAAGAGTAGACAATTAGGGTCACAGAGGTACTGTTTTAATTTCAGCAACAGAGAAACACATTCACAATTATGAAAACATTTTGAATGACAAGGATTTATTAGCTTTAAAGAATAAATTATTACAATCATTCCTAGCAATGGTAGTTCTAGAAAACTTCCTATCTAGATCTGAATGTTTTAACACAAAATGAGTCTTTTCTGATTTCTTCTTTCCTACTCCTTTGGCCTTCAGAGGCCTCTCTAAAACAGAGGAACTAATGTTAGAGCAAGCAGCAGATTTTCCCTTCTGTTCTGGAGTGAATTTAATTGGCTTAGATTTGGAATTTGAGCCCTTTGAAGCAGAAGAAACCGACTTTGCACTCTTTACCCTGTACTCAAACTTGGGAGCAGATTTAGCATTTGTCAACATGATTGCAAGACCAGAATCTAGGAGAATCTTTTTCTCAATAGGGGGTTTTGCAACCTCTGGTTCTTTGGCAAAGACTTCTATCTTAACTTTCTCTTCAAACGAGTTCACCTCTAACTCAGAGTCAGAGTCAATAAAATCCTTGTGTGAATGACGAGATACAAAGGTATCATTAAGAACTTGAGGTTCTCGTAAGCATGAGGTACAAGCTTCATCCGTCTTTTGTTTTAGTGGAGTTTCAAAAGTATCCAAGGAGTTACACTCAGAAGAATCTGCATGTCCTTTAGAAGGATAGTTCAAGGTCTCAAGCAAGTCTTGCTCGTAGACCTGTCTTATCATTTCTGTAAAGCCATCCATCAATTTTGAATCCAGAGTTTTAACAAAATTACCTGTGGATGAACTCTTGATTTCATCTAATTCAGGTTTGACAACCTCACTTTCAGTCTTAAGATTTTCAAGATTTGTAGAGCCAAAACAAAAAATCTCATTTGTCTTCTGTATGCATTTTAAATCAACTTGTGGCACACATTTTGAAGAGTAAGAGATATTTTTGAATTTTAACTTAGGGGTTCTGGCTTCGCTCTCAAGCTTACATCTTTTAAACGGTGAGGCTGTATGCAAAATAGAAAAATCTGGTTTTTGTTTTCGCCCAACATAAACACGAATTCAAGAGTGTTTTTCCTCTTCCAGGTGAGGTCTAGGTCTATATAACCTATCCCTGCTTTATCCTGTTGAGAGTTAACTTTTTCATACACCTGCTGAGCATCTTGATATTTCTTAATCAATAGCTCTTTTCTTTGTAAGCTCTAGTGTAGGAACTTCGTTTCCTTTTGAAAATAGTCTTTTAGGGCCTAAGAGTTTAGTCTGTCTCTCTCTTTTTCTATCAGCCGCTTTTAATTCTAAGCACTCTGTTTTAAGACTTGTTTCAGTGGATCATTTTGTTTGTAAAAGCTTTTAATTATCCACTAATAACTCTTGTTTTTCTACAGTCAGTAGCTCTATCTCTCGTTAAAAAAATAGTTTTTCCTTCTCCAAGGATTTTCGTTTAGATTTTTTGAGAGAGAGCTTTTGTTGTAGATTAATGAAATCGTTTGTCAAAACAGAGATGCTCTCTTACAGGTCAGAGTGAGAGTAACCAGAGATAGAACATACCTGGGAGTCGGAGTCAGATCCAGACTCATTCTCAATAGCCATTCCACAGAACTTGGCTTGATCTTCTTCATCAGATGAGGAGTCAGAGACCCAATTCTCCTGTTCTACCATTAGACTCATTTGTGATCAATTATACTTGTACTTATTTTTGTAGTATAGTTCATCTTTCACAAGAGGGCCTCTGCACTCTTTAGAGTAGTGCTCCATCTTTCCACATCTGAAGCATCAGACGCCTTGCTTCTTCTGTTCCAACTGCTCTTCCTCCTTCTTGTTGGGAATAGAAGGAGGGTTCCTTCCATCAAAAGACTTCCCTCTGCTTTAGTCATTTTGTCTTCCTCTTCTGTCGAAGACTTTCTTTCCAAATTTCCTTTGGAATTCCTTGGTGATCAGGGCCATGGATTTTGCAAAGGCGTTGATGTTGTCGTATTCAGAGTTAGATGTTCTGTCTATATCATCATCACTCTCCAAGATGAGAGCCTTCTTTCCTTTCCTCCTTTCCTTTCTGGGTCTCCGTTCTCTAGGTGGCTAGCATGTTCCGGTCTCTTTTGACTAAGAGACAAGAGCCAGAGGTCCACCCAGAGCGACCTTCGCCTTCTACACCTCCTGTTCTTGTGCTTGCAGCGTCCCATATACGTCATGCAGAGTCCATTTCTCCATATTTTGGTTTGCTTAGAGGGACATCGTCAGATTACCCCATTCAGCATTCAATCTCTTCAAGAAGAGCATGTTGTTCTCCTCTTGAGTTCTGATGTTGATCAGAGTGTTGAAGCGATGATAAGTCTGTTCTAAAGACTCATCAGGGAGTTCCTGGAAGCTATTGTATTCATTGAGGCACTGGGCACGACGTTTCTTCTTCATCTTGATGCCCCCTTCCAACTTGTTGGCCAGTTGATCCCATAAATCGTTCGCCGAGTCGCACGCATCCAGTGACTGGAAGATTTTGTTTGGAAGCGCCATGATCGAAAGTCATTTGGCCTTTTGATCCACCTCCACTCTTCGTTTATCTTCATCGTTCCAGTCACGATGAAGTTTGGGAACTCGCCTGGCAGATACGTCAACTGTATCACTAGCAGCAGGATTCCTAGGGATGATGGTAGTAGGGACGTATGGGCCAATCAAGATTGACTCATACAATTCTAGGTCAAGACCCTCATAGAAGTTGATCATTCGGATCTTCCATTGGGGATATTCTTCCCTAATGAGAGTCGGAGGTTTTGTTAAGGAGCTGGCACTATACATGGAGTTCCATGATTGAGAAGACGACATTTTTAATTGAAATTTTTGAGGAAAGAAGTTTGACAAGAAAGAAGATCGACTTAAAAACAATTTCCAGATTACTCAAAAGCAAACGTTTTTAAAATTGAAAATAGAGGAGTGGTAAATCTTTTAAAACGAATAATCAAAAGAAAATTAAGAGTCTTATCCAGTCAGATATCGATCGACTAATCAATTGATGTAATTAGCAGGCTCTGATACCAATTGTTGGAACCCAGATACTCTTAATTCGTAGAAATATTATTTGCTTAAAATAAGAATCAAGAACAACAATGTATTTCTAATTATTAAACAAGATATTCAAAAAAGAATGCAAAACAGTAAATAAAACTTTAAATAACCGAATGCTTTTATTGAAAATGATGAATAGTTGAAGAACAAAAGTAATCTCACAATAATTTGCGTATATTATAAGTCGGCTCCTTCAGGTACTTTGAACCTGAGGCGGAGGCCTCCTTTTATATACCTAGGTCTAACTAACGACGCTATAAATTAGGCGTGGAACTCTGAGCTGACTGGTCTGCATCCTTATCGGTTACTTTCCTTGATTAACGGAGCAGACTTGGTCAAGCCGCCTTTAAGCTGTTAGACGCTTGCGAGAATGTTTGGGCTAACGGGCGCTTTCCATGAAGAAGGTATTCAGATGCTCTGCATGAACATTCAGAAGCTCTGCATGTACTATGCAAAGGTTCTACATATGTAGAAGCTCTGCATGTACTATGCAGAGGCTCTGGGTCTTGGACTTGTTCTTTGAGTCAAGCACTTATGCTTTTTGGCGCACAAGACTTAAGCGTTCACGGAGATAGAGCGCGGGATCTGAATGAAAGGAACCTTCACTCTGAGTAAAAGCTATAGTCCTTGATCCTCTGCATGAGAGCTCTTAGCCAGATAGCTTCACTAGACTAAGTCCTATTGACTAGAGCAAGATACTTCTTATTTACACTTTTACAAGTTTGGGGTCTAACACACTTTGTTTAGATCTATATGTATATGAATATACGAATATCGTCATTATACTTTGAAAACTCGGATTTAGTCCATTAGAATTATCATTTCATTACGGTCTTGGTCTCTCCTCTTAAACGGTCGTTATCTTTTTTTTCGTTAAGTTCATCAAATCAGGGGGATTTTTGTAATTTTAAACCACTTCCTGTTAATTCCATCACGACCTGATTAGTTTTAGTCATTAGACCTAAATTTAAAATGACTAAAATACCCCTAATTTAATTGAACTTAGCGGTCATTAAGAGGAGGGACCAAAACAGTTATGAAATGATTATAGTTTCATATTGGTTTTGGTCCCTCTTCATAACGTTTTCCATTAAGTTCAATCAAATCAGGGGTATTTTTGTCATTTTAAATGTTTTTTTGTTAATTCCATGAGGGTATTTTAGTCATTAGACTTAATTTAAATAGTGATTACTCACAAATAATAATAGAAGGAAACAAGGTGTCAGCCAATCCACCACCCGAGTCAATAGGTGAAGAAATCTAGAAGCAGATTCATTATCATCCAACTGTTTATGAAGGTTCACCGTTCCAACCGAAAAATAGAAAAACTAGCGAGTTCGGAACCACTTATAATTAGTTAAAGATAAGCATCTTTTGAAAGTTGCAATATTCGAAGACGTTCTTAATCCGGCACAACCTAGATTTCATGCATATTGTGTAGAACGTATTTGAGAATCTCTTTAACGATGTCATGGACACCTTGAGAAAGAAGACAATGTAAATTCAAGTAGGGATGTAGAGATCTAGTGTGATCGATGGGAGTTGCACATTGCCATGTCAATAAATAAAGTAGCAAAATCGAAGTCGTCGTACAGTTAAAGTAGACATCAGGTAAAATAAGTGTGTGAATAGTTGAAGAAGTTGAAGTATGCAAACGGATATGTTTTGAATATCAAGGGTGCATAAACCTTGTAGACTACAGCTCCTATAGTTTCAAAAGTCATGATCGTCATGTGTTAATGTTATGATTGCTCCCTATTGCCTTACGAGGGATAATACCAACTCCGATATGAGATGCAATGACAGAGTTTTGATTCTTTCATGCAATATGCTCAAAGGTGTTACACAAGAAGACTTCATTTCATTGCAAAAAAAGTGTAGTTCAAACAATTTGCATGTTGGAAAAGGTCTTCCCATCTGGATTCTTTGATTCTTAGAACACCTAGTGATACATTTGACCCTTGAAGCCATAAACGATGGCCTAGTCCAATATAGGTAGACGTATCTTTATGAGAGGTGAATGAACATTTTCTAAAAAATACCTTTCCCTAAAATCTGTATGTTCATCACTCATTTCTTTTCTAATACATATTTCAATCATAGTTTAGCAAGCTTGGGTCGTTGAAGAGAACCGTTATAAACAAAGCAAGGGTGGAGGGGTCCAACGTTGAGTCCTATCTAGTCTACGAACTCTCCACCTATTGCTCCTTACATTTTGATCCAAAGAAATAAACTCGACATAATCGTGAGTAAAGGAAGTTTGTCCCAGATACTCCTAGTTATTCGGGAATAGACAATCGACTAAACATATTCAAGGTTCCTTCTCGTAGATTATTCGAGAAGGGTGGGAAACAGATCGTCCTGAAAGAAGCCGAGGTTCACAAGATCCACACTTATGTGTTGTTGAACTGTGAAGAAGTTCAACCTTTTCAGTGGACCTTCGATGAAGAGATACGAAAAAGAGAACCTCGTCTTGACGTGGTTGCACGGTTAATGCTCAAGATGAAAGGTTTTATGCCTAGTTCCAACATCATAAGAGTAAACCAATATATGAAATTTATGTATGTAATTTTATGTCAACATATGTGTTTAATTTCTTATGTAATTTTATAGGTTATGCTCGGTTTATGTGACTCAAATGAACAACTGCAATCTCTAGCACGGGCCTAGGCCGATATGGACAGACGTAAAAGGGATATTTCATCAATGGTTACAAGTTTCATATTGTAACCCATGTTACTGGGTGGCTCACACATAATAGTGGTTTATGTGTAAGGGGAGCTTGTTATGATGACTCCTAGTCTGACTATTATGAAATGTTGGATGACGTTTTAGAGGTGGAATATTACGACATAGGGCGTAGCATTGTGGCGTTGTTAAAGTGTACATGGTTTGAAGAAGATGTATTTGATAATGAGGCTAACGATCAAGAAGATGAACTTGAAGACACAGGCGATGATTCAAATAATGAAGATGAATCTATGTTACATGAGCATTTTTCTGCTCACTAGCATGGCTTAGTTATGTATACAACAGTTCATAATGGTGACATCTTTGTGTTTATATATATATATATGAACTAATGGTTTTAAAGTCGTCTAAATCTTCTCTAAATTTCTTTAAAGACACATGATGATGAATTGATGTACATTTATGAATTTACACTTATTATTTGAATTTGGAACATCAAACCATTTCCTTATTTGAGATGGGATAAGCTAATAGGGGCAGGGTAGAGGATTTAACCGGGGTAATAGCAGCTCTGTCGGGCGTGGTGACTTTCGTGCCAATAAGACCGACGATTAAGTCAATGCCACTTTCATAAAGGGAATTGATTAGATTCAACAAATTGACGCGGTTGTAGGCCCGACCTTTGGATCATAGCCAAGGCATCAAGGCTACAATATTTGACGAGAGACGCATAGGCATTCGAGCCAACGACCGTAGATCCACGTGGCTGGTGATGGGTAAGTAGCTAAATGTGGTATAAGGTTTTAATCTAGTACATAATAAACGGATACTAATGTATTTTGTGTGGTATATTTGCAATTGTGAAGGTTTACTAGAGTCGGGTTCTGTTAAGGAGGTCACCATGAACTTCAGGTCCATGTTCGATGGTCCGCGAGATCACTTTAGAGATGTCCCCAAGGATCACTTCAGGAGCCTGTTAGAGCGTTTTCAAGTTTTTATTTTAGTCGATAAAAAATATTTGCTTCATTTTTTTTACTTAGTATAAACAATGTATATGCATGATCGGTTAAGTTGGGAGCCTGAAATGGAGTCCCACATTTTTTTATGCCATTTGTTATACCTTGCATAATAGGTACGTAGACCTGATGAAGGATGCCCAAAAATGGTTTGAGAAACGGGCACTCAACATCGATCACAAACGGTTCGACGACGTGGACTTTATGTTGCTTAAAAGACATCATTCAGAGTGGATTCCAAAGGTGCATTGGCATGATATGATCAATAGTGTATTTGTGATTTTTATCTTTGTAACGGATTGTAATACTTTTTATATTGATTTATATATTATGTCTTAACAGATGTGGGGCACCGACATATTTAAGTGTGCATCTGTGGCCAATAAGTCCCATCGTGCTACCCAACATGGAGGGATGTCCTCCAAGCACACTAGAGGATCTATTATTATGCTTCAGCATCGGGCACACATGGTATTTTATCATTTGATATACAAATTGTATATAATTTATAAATTTGTTGTCTACTAACAACTGAAGTTTTCTATGGTAGAGAAATGAATGGAACAGTGACCCCACTACTAGCGAGGTTTTTGATAGGATACTCTGCAACACAGGAAGCCTATTTTGGGTGCGACTGGTCCGCCCATGGATCCTAGTTTATCTGAAGGCATATGATGTGGCGGTAAGTTTAATTTTTGTATCGGATTTAGTTCGTTTTATAGGATCAGTTAGTTTTATATGATATATATATATAACTATTAATTACTTTGGCCCATTGTTGTTGATCAGACGATTGGTGTAAATGTTATAGTTGCATTATTTTTCTTTTTAACATGTAACAGATATGTTAGAAGTGCATATGTTATGCTGTTGAACTGTCTACAACTTAGTTAACACAAATTTGTTCTAGTAAACCGTATGCATCATATTCACAGTTTACAAAGGAGACATATGCCAGCTCAGATTCGAGCACCATTTTTCCCGATGAACTAGAGTTGTGGGAACGTAGTGTATGGGGCCGGCGCAAGGGTCGCATTTATGGATTCAGGACTAGTCAGGATCCCTGGGTTACTATGACCGATCATCCAGGTGCCAGTAGCAGCATGTTCTTGTTTGTATGGTTCTCGCGATGGAGATCTATGTTTCATATAGTTGTAATATATGTATATTGTTGTTGGTCCCGTGAGGGTCTACAAGAAGAAAAACAGTTTGTAGAAGGGGGGGATGAATATAAACACAATATTTTTAAATTTAAAATATATATTGATAAAGAAGATCAATACAGATTTTACAAGAATGTTTACGGAAAGATAAGGTGATAAAAACCTATCTAAACAATCTTTAGTTACACACTAAGTCTTAGCAAATACAAGAAAAAAAATGTTGTAGAGAAGATCATTTACTTAAGCTAGAAAATGCTTGAAGTAAGAATTAGGGTTAGAGAGTGAGTTGCGCACACTCTGCATGGAGAAGAAACACTTCTATTTATGCCAGTGCATTAAATGAACATTTAATGCAATATGGTAGGGCTAGAGTGCGTGTCAAGCCTTAAGAGGAAGGCTTGTCCTTTGCTACAGTGAATAGTACAAAAAGCACTATTCATGAGCAGACATCCTTACCTAAAGTTGGTGGACAATAGAGTCGACTAGTCGGCTCCGTACCATACAAACTTTCATAAGGGTATGGGTTTTGTCCTTTATGTGCATAAGGACAAGACAAAAACAATCGTGCAAAGCAAGCTTTCTTTGATCGCTGAATGCTGGAATGACCTGAAGGTCTCATCATCATTCGTTGAAGCTTAAGTAGTCTTCACACATATGTAGACAGACTTGTATTCACTGAATACCGCTTTAGATCACGTACTCTTCAGCGTCTATTCTTCAGTTTCAGTCTTCGATGTTTGCTGAAGGTTCTTTCGTGTGAGTGTTGTCTTCTTGAAGTATTGTTGTCTCTGATAGATTTACAATGCAAGTTCTTTTAGCGATCACTGAACATACTCAGTGAAGATCACTGGAACTGAAAAGACAAACATAAATACAATGTATAAGTGAAAAGGGATTATCATCAAATCACTGAGAGAGAGGATCAACAATCTCCCCCTATTTGATGATAACAAGATAACATAAAGAAGGTTATCTTATCAATTAATAGTAAGGAAAAGTTACATGTGAAGTAGATGTCCCTTTTTACTATTTTTGGATCTTTTTCAGTTAGCCAGCCTCAACTTGAAAATTTTCCTTAAGTTATATCTAAGAAAATTACAAGTACGGAAACTGAAACTGAAAGCTTATTCACTGACTTATAGATTGTCAGTAAATGTGAAAAGTAACATCAGAACTCATAGACTTATGTCCCTATTACTTTTTTCAGAGATCTTTTTCAGTGAAGTACATGGAATACTCATTTTACTTATCATAGAAAATATTACAAGTATTACAGTACATGTCTAGAACTTACAAAATATAAGTACAATCACTGAAAGTAGACATAGTACATGAAGTTACAACGAAAAATGGATTGTTGTTACAAAGAGAAACTATTCTAGAACTCTTAGATCTATGTAACCAGGTACATTTTCACCAAGTTTTCTTCGACGTAGGAACTCCCTTCGTATCTTCATATCTATGAATTTTTCAGGCATGCTATCATCTATCCAGAGCAAAAGGTAAACGAGATGATGCATTGGACATAGATGTAGCTCTGACATTCTCTTAAATCTGACTTCACCTTCATAGTCAAGGAATATAACTCCTAACTCAGGTTTAAAATGCATAGAGTTGGGTATGTAGAGACCCTTATCTAGCAAGTCAAGATTCAGCATAAAATGTATGTACTCTTATGACCCTTCAGGACTTCATCTAAGGAGAGCCTTGTTTCATGTTCGTTCCTCAGGAATGGTCCATTATTAGGATCAGAGAGCCTGAGTTTCTTCTTCCCACCTTTCTTCAGAGTTGGCCTGTCAGGGACCTTGACATATATGCACATCCTTTTGATGAGCTCGCTGATGGTGTCCTCGATAAGTGTCTTGTGTCTCGACTTGGATTGGTGAATGGCTTCTCTGATCTCCATCCATTCGTTGAATCCATAACGGCCTAGGTAGGAAGGGTACTCGGTAACGGCATCAAGATTGTCCTTGGTGATGAGCATTGAGACCAGCATTCCACCATCTTTAGAATGTCTGCTGATGCTGACGCTGATAATTGGGCAGGGACTGACTCTCTTTTTCAGCTTTGCTTTGCTCCATCGCTTGTCCTTTTCCGCTAGTTTTAGGTTCTTCTCATGCTCAGCTTCTGCAATAGAAAGAAGTTTAGCTTGGGCTTGGACAGCGTTCATCGTTTTCTTGGACTTTTTCTTGGGGAGGACTTGTGCAGCTAGTGACTTGGCCAGCTTCAAGCTGTCTTCAGTCTGCTTCTTTTAAAGCTCTAGCTCTTCTTCAGCCCTTAATGCCTCGAGTCTTTCAACTTCAGACAAGAAGTCGAACTCACCACCACTAGAGGTACGAAGAGGGGTTTTTATTCTAGTCTGGTCGAGTGACTCCTTCAGCTGAGACATCTGCTGGTCGGTAGGAACATAAGAGATGGGTTGATCAGGTACCTGTTCCAGTCGACCGCAGGTTGTTGATGGAATATGAAGTTGATAGTTCGAAGTACTCACTACCTGAGAGGTAGAGTCTTCAAAGAAAGGTTGTTGAGGGATATTGAACAATACCTTCAAGTTTTCTTCTTCAGCAACCGCCTTGCCTTTCGACTTGGGGTCCTGGTTCCCAGATGGAGTCCATTCACCTTGCCTTTGCTCCCCTTGGGATGCGGAATCCCTGAGGGTAACACCCTTGGTGACGGTTGATGGCTTCTTGAACTTGATGGTAAAGTCATCTTCATCATCGTTGTCATCATCGCCATCTAGATCATTTTCAGGCTCTGGAATGGTAGGTTTATCATCATCTTCATCTTCATCATCATCATCATCATCACCAGCAGCAGTGATGGTATGGGCATCATCCCTAGGGATGGCATCGACATCCTCAGCTGGAGCAGCTTTGGTGGTTATGATTATAGGAGCAGCAACTGCTTCAGCTCTGAGAGCCTCCGCTTCAACTGCAAATGTAGCAAATACTGGAGCCTGAGAAGGAGTAAGCACAGCATCGGATGATTCACCAACGTTGCACCTTATCTCCCCCTCTCTGGCTAAGACTTGAGAGAATTGGCCAGAGAGTTCGTCCAAGCACTAACGTTGGAGAACCATTATATCCTCTAGCCTTTGCAGAGTACTGGCTAGAGTTGTCATTGCCTCATGCGTCTCATGAAGCTGGGTGCAATCACTGGCAGAGAAAGAGGGAGGGATCAGTGGAGCTGGTTGACGAACATCATCCAGGATCTATTGAAGAAGGCCAGTCTACTGATCAGCAATAGCCTGAGCATCGTCAGCCCTGCTGTGAAGAACAGCAATGGCATCGGTGTTGGCTTGAACAGCTTCTTGGAGAGTCTGGAGATGACTCTGAACCTCTTGAACATCCGCCTGAATGGCAACGAAGTTCGCATCAAGATCACCTTGGCGGGGCATCTCTTGGTGGAGTTCGTTGATCCTGCAGAGGACAGTATCAACGGCTGGAAGGGGAAGTTTGATGTCTGATACCATATCATAGGCATCATCGATCTCTTCATCTCTTCCATCGACTTTCTCTCTTTCTTCCTCTTCCACTTCCTGAGCATCAGACTGATGCATCGAAGAAGGACCTTCAAAAGAAGAAGTATGAGCTGAAGGCTCAAGGTTAGAAGAAAAGAAAGGGTAGGAAGATGGAATACCTAAGGGGCCATCAGTGACATCTAAAGGATTGTCACTGGCATGAGCAAAGATGTCCTCGAGATGATGGACATCGGTATGCAGAAGAGCATCGAGAGAAGCAACTGAAGGTCCAATGGTGCGTGTCTCGGTATCAGGAAGGACAGTCGCTGATACATCATCGACATGTGTAAAGACCAAGGAGGGAGGAGAAGAGAAAATGGTCGAAAAGATACGTAGGTGTTCAGCGGTAGCGGCGCTGTTATTCACACCTTCAGTGATTTGGGTCACTGAGGCGGTGAGGGTAGGTACCATTGATACGACAGTGATGGGAGAAATCACTGAAGAGCTGGGAGGGTGAGCAGAAGACGCCTCAGGGATAAGGCTAGTTTCAATAATTGAAGCCTTTTGAGAGGCTCCGGCTAGTAACGTGGCTGTCCCCTTTTTGGACTTCTTGGCTCTCTGAGGAGAACCAAGAGTTGGTTGAGAGGGTCGTTTTGAAGGGGTTTTGGTGGCTTGGCTAAAGGGGGGGTTTTCCCTTGTCGAGGCCACCTGAGGAAAAGAGGTAGTGATTGGACACAATGGAAGTTAGTGCCACATCACTGTCCCTCAGCTTATGATCCAGAATCTTGGATCCAAGCTTGAATACCTGAAGGTTTCCTTCTTCGGGGTAAAGATCTTTAAAGATCTTGTTAAACACCATTAAAAGAAACCTTGTGTAAGGCACCACCTTTTCTTGCTGGTGTTTGTTCAGGTTGAGGACCAGGTCATCGAAAATGACCGCAGCATAATTTATATTGCGACGCTGAATCATAGATACGCCTATGATCAAGGCGATCCTAGAGGTCTGGTCCTGACCTCCAGTTTTCCACCCATGCACTGGATGAAATGAGAAAACAGGTATTGCCAGACAGCTGACATCCTGTTCTTCTCAATTTTCGTCAAGGACTTTAGAGGGGCGTTGGAGTCCTTCTTCATTGGCCACTGGTGGCCAATGGCGTCGAGAAACTCGATGATCTCGGAGGTGAAGGGTTCGTTGTCGAAGGGACCCTTGGGAAGACAAAGAGCCGACCGAAGTGTAGAAACACCAAAGTTCACTTCCATGCGATTGAAAGTGAAATGGATCTGCTCCATCTAGCGTCCAGCCTTATCTTTGACTTTGACAACCTCAGCAGTGAACCAGATCTGCTGAAGAAGTTCTTTCACCATGATGGGCTCATGGTTGAGAGCGAAACCGAATAACGACTGCTTGAGGAAGTCAGTCGCGTCTTGGTAATACGCCTTGGAGGATGGTATCTCCAACAAGGCAATGTGGTTGTTAGCCTTGATGGAGATCTCTTCAAGGGAGAAGTTGACGTTCTTGGCAACCATCTGTTTGTATTAACAAGAATAAAAGCAAACAGGTTTGTTAGAAATAAACCAARAGTATTTTGGTTAAGATTATAGAAAAAAGTTTTTGTACAAGTAAAAACTTCTTTTGAAAATTCCTGAAAGAATAATTTAGGGTTTTTGAAGTGGAATGTGTGTCAAGAAACAAGATTATAATCAAGAAGAAGATGATTAATGAATCTTTACAGTTWAATGTAATAAGAGAACAAAGTTCTTAATCATATTAAACACATTTCTTGTAACTAAGAAGAAAAGAAGATTCTGACCTTTGAAGATTAAGAGGAAAGGTCG
>NW_020201833.1:44107-47170 GCF_001531365.2 Cynara cardunculus var. scolymus
TAAGTTATATCTAAGAAAATTACAAGTACGGAAACTGAAACTGAAAGCTTATTCACTGACTTATAGATTGTCAGTAAATGTGAAAAGTAACATCAGAACTCATAGACTTATGTCCCTATTACTTTTTTCAGAGATCTTTTTCAGTGAAGTACATGGAATACTCATTTTACTTATCATAGAAAATATTACAAGTATTACAGTACATGTCTAGAACTTACAAAATATAAGTACAATCACTGAAAGTAGACATAGTACATGAAGTTACAACGAAAAATGGATTGTTGTTACAAAGAGAAACTATTCTAGAACTCTTAGATCTATGTAACCAGGTACATTTTCACCAAGTTTTCTTCGACGTAGGAACTCCCTTCGTATCTTCATATCTATGAATTTTTCAGGCATGCTATCATCTATCCAGAGCAAAAGGTAAACGAGATGATGCATTGGACATAGATGTAGCTCTGACATTCTCTTAAATCTGACTTCACCTTCATAGTCAAGGAATATAACTCCTAACTCAGGTTTAAAATGCATAGAGTTGGGTATGTAGAGACCCTTATCTAGCAAGTCAAGATTCAGCATAAAATGTATGTACTCTTATGACCCTTCAGGACTTCATCTAAGGAGAGCCTTGTTTCATGTTCGTTCCTCAGGAATGGTCCATTATTAGGATCAGAGAGCCTGAGTTTCTTCTTCCCACCTTTCTTCAGAGTTGGCCTGTCAGGGACCTTGACATATATGCACATCCTTTTGATGAGCTCGCTGATGGTGTCCTCGATAAGTGTCTTGTGTCTCGACTTGGATTGGTGAATGGCTTCTCTGATCTCCATCCATTCGTTGAATCCATAACGGCCTAGGTAGGAAGGGTACTCGGTAACGGCATCAAGATTGTCCTTGGTGATGAGCATTGAGACCAGCATTCCACCATCTTTAGAATGTCTGCTGATGCTGACGCTGATAATTGGGCAGGGACTGACTCTCTTTTTCAGCTTTGCTTTGCTCCATCGCTTGTCCTTTTCCGCTAGTTTTAGGTTCTTCTCATGCTCAGCTTCTGCAATAGAAAGAAGTTTAGCTTGGGCTTGGACAGCGTTCATCGTTTTCTTGGACTTTTTCTTGGGGAGGACTTGTGCAGCTAGTGACTTGGCCAGCTTCAAGCTGTCTTCAGTCTGCTTCTTTTAAAGCTCTAGCTCTTCTTCAGCCCTTAATGCCTCGAGTCTTTCAACTTCAGACAAGAAGTCGAACTCACCACCACTAGAGGTACGAAGAGGGGTTTTTATTCTAGTCTGGTCGAGTGACTCCTTCAGCTGAGACATCTGCTGGTCGGTAGGAACATAAGAGATGGGTTGATCAGGTACCTGTTCCAGTCGACCGCAGGTTGTTGATGGAATATGAAGTTGATAGTTCGAAGTACTCACTACCTGAGAGGTAGAGTCTTCAAAGAAAGGTTGTTGAGGGATATTGAACAATACCTTCAAGTTTTCTTCTTCAGCAACCGCCTTGCCTTTCGACTTGGGGTCCTGGTTCCCAGATGGAGTCCATTCACCTTGCCTTTGCTCCCCTTGGGATGCGGAATCCCTGAGGGTAACACCCTTGGTGACGGTTGATGGCTTCTTGAACTTGATGGTAAAGTCATCTTCATCATCGTTGTCATCATCGCCATCTAGATCATTTTCAGGCTCTGGAATGGTAGGTTTATCATCATCTTCATCTTCATCATCATCATCATCATCACCAGCAGCAGTGATGGTATGGGCATCATCCCTAGGGATGGCATCGACATCCTCAGCTGGAGCAGCTTTGGTGGTTATGATTATAGGAGCAGCAACTGCTTCAGCTCTGAGAGCCTCCGCTTCAACTGCAAATGTAGCAAATACTGGAGCCTGAGAAGGAGTAAGCACAGCATCGGATGATTCACCAACGTTGCACCTTATCTCCCCCTCTCTGGCTAAGACTTGAGAGAATTGGCCAGAGAGTTCGTCCAAGCACTAACGTTGGAGAACCATTATATCCTCTAGCCTTTGCAGAGTACTGGCTAGAGTTGTCATTGCCTCATGCGTCTCATGAAGCTGGGTGCAATCACTGGCAGAGAAAGAGGGAGGGATCAGTGGAGCTGGTTGACGAACATCATCCAGGATCTATTGAAGAAGGCCAGTCTACTGATCAGCAATAGCCTGAGCATCGTCAGCCCTACTGTGAAGAAAAGCAATGGCATCGGTGTTGGCTTGAACAGCTTCTTGGAGAGTCTGGAGATGACTCTGAACCTCTTGAACGTCCGCCTGAATGGCAAGGAAGTTCGCATCAAGATCACCTTGGCGGGGCATCTCTTGGTGGAGTTCGTTGATCCTGCAGAGGACAGTATCAACGGCTGGAAGGAGAAGTTTGATGTCTGATACCATATCATAGGCATCATCGATCTCTTCATCTCTTCCATCGACTTTCTCTCTTTCTTCCTCTTCCACTTCCTGAGCATCAGACTGATGCATCGAAGAAGGACCTGCAAAAGAAGAAGTATGAGCTGAAGGCTCAAGGTTAGAAGAAAAGAAAGGGTAGGAAGATGGAATACCTGAGGGGCCATTAGTGACATCTAAAGGATTGTCACTGGCATGAGCAAAGATGTCCTCGAGATGATGGACATAGGTATGCAGAAGAGCATCGAGAGGAGCAACCGCAGGTCCAATGGTGCGCGTCTCAGTATCAGGAAGGACAGTCACTGATACATCATCGACATGTGTAAAGACCAAGGAGGGAGGAGAAGAGAAAATGGTCGAAAAGAGACGTAGGTGTTCAGCGGTAGCGGCGCTGTTATTCACACCTTCAGTGATTTGGGTTACTGAGGCGGTGAGGGTAGGTACCACTGATACGACAGTGATGGGAGAAATCACTGAAGAGCTGGGAGGGTGAGCAGAAGACGCCTCAGGGATAAGGCTAGTTTCAATAATTGAAGCCTTTTGAGAGGCTCCAGCTAGTAACGTGGCTGTCCCCTTTTTGGACTTCTTGGCTCTCTGAGGAGAACCAAGAGTTGGTTGAGAGGGTCGTTTTGAAGGGGTTTTGGTGGCTTGGCTA
>NW_020201834.1:0-3431 GCF_001531365.2 Cynara cardunculus var. scolymus
TTTCTCTTTTGTAGAAACTTGCTTCTTTTTCCGCTTTTATCCTTTCGGATTTTTCAAAATTTAATTTCTCTTTTAATTTCAAGAAATCTTCGGAAAGTTTTATTACCCTTAACTCTAGCTCCGATGGGGGCAAAGTTGGTTTTATTGGAGGTAGACTCACATACCTGTTCATCAGAGTTGTAAGCGGATTCTGCATTGGACGTGGCCATTAGACATATGAGTGCTTTGTCTTCATCGTCTGATGAAGAATCGGACACCTAATTTTCTTTTTCAGCCATCAGGCTTTGCTCTGTGGAATTATATTTGTATTTGTTCTTGTAATAATCAGCATCCTTTACCAATCGTCCTCAACATTGTTTGGAGAAATGACCGAGCTTCCCACATCTAAAGCATCGAAGGTCATTCTTCCTTCCATCCTTGTCTTCTTTCCTCTCGTCTCTTTTATCTTCTCTTCTTTCTCCTCTTTCTTCTCTCCCATCACTTCTATCTTCCCTCTGATGAAATTTGGACGGCTTCCTTTCATACGATGACTAGTACCTTTCCCTTTTGAACTCTTTTCATTCATAGGGTTTCTTGATGAACTTTCTCTGGAACTGCTTTGTGATCAAGGCCAAAGATTTGGCAAAAGCTTTAATTTCATCATCTGATTCTACTACCAATGCTTTCTTGCCTTTCTTTTTATATTCTTTGGTAGAAGTCCTTGATTTTTTCTTTTCATCGGCAGCAAAGGCAAGAGGTCCACCAATGGAAACCTTCTTTTTCATTATGTCATTCTCTTGTGCTGCAAGCGTTCCATACAGATCATGAAGTGACCAACTGTCTAGGTCCTGGTTTGCTTGAAGGGGCATAGACAACTGAGTCCATTTATCGTCCAGACTTTTTAGGAATAAAATGTTGTTTTCTTTCTTAGTTCTGGAGATGTCGTTTCGACGACATTGATTGATCAATGTGTTAAAACGATCATACGTCTTCTGTATTGGTTCAKCAGGAAGGGCCTTGAAATTAGTATATTCGTTGAGACAATGTGCTCTACGATTTTTTCTCGTTTTTGCTCCTCCTTCCAGTTGGCTTGCCAGTTCATCTCATAGTTCCCTGGTTGTGGAACATGCGTCGAGGGATTGGAAGATTTCATTAGGTATGGCCATGATTATCAATCGTTTGGCCTTCTTGTCTGTTTCTACTCTTTCCATGTCATCTTCATCCCAATTCTTCTCATCCTTGGGCATATAGTAGGCAGTAATTTCAGCCGTGGTGTTTGTTCCTGGAACTCTTGGGACAAGAGTTTGTGGAATGTAAGGACCCTCTATTACAGATCGGAAAAGGTTCCTATCCATTCCTTCCAAGAAATTCACCATTCTGATCTTCAATTGTGGATATTCTTCTCGTTGAAGAGTTGGAGGCTTGGTGAGGGAGCCAACGCTATAAGCAGAATTACAGTTGGCCATTGAGAATTTTGAAGAGGAGGATTTGTGTTTTGACGAGGAAGAAGATCAAAAATTGAGAGATTTTTATTTGATCATCTTGATTGGAAAGTCAATCAATCGGCTCTGATACCAATTGTTGATCCCAGATCTTTCAATAACACTAATAATCTAGTTAATAATAACCAAATTATAGTGATTTGATGAAGAAAGTGAAGAACACTTAAGAAGAAAATAAGAACAATAATGAACAATTTTGAGCGTCAAAGATTTCACTTTATTGATAATAAGAATGTAGAAAAAGCTACTTTYWTTACAATAGGCCTAATCACCTATTTATACTAATAAGAAGATAACTATCTAATGAGACTTTATAGCTAATCTTCTATTAACAGATAACATTTATCTAAACTATGGATAAGCTTTAATATCAAAGATAAACTCGAAGTCTAGCAGTTGATTTGTTATCTCCAGCTGTCATTCATGGTGTGATGTATCATCCTTATCTTTAAGTCTTCATCGCATGCTTCTGGATGAATTGTTGGAAAATACTTTAAGATAGTTGACCAGAGGTTCGATGGAGATGTTCTTTCCATCGCATCCTTGGTCCTCCATCGGTCCTCTGGTTGTGCTCCAGACTTAGCCGTTTCTGCCTTGATGTCTTCATCGGTCTTCTGGTTCTTCATCACTTATTGTTTTTCATTACTTTTTACATTATGAATTATGGCGTTTAACACCGTCAATGCTACTGAAGTTACTGAAAGAAATAAGAATCGGCAAGATGAAGAGAAATTTGTTGAGAAAAGAAAGTGGGAGGGTCTTCAATCAGTTTTCGAAGACCCAAATTTACTAAAACAGATAACCGTGATCCACAACTACCACCTGTTAGAACCTGCCCGCAATGTCAACAGGTGCATCAGGGAAATTTTCCGTCTAAACCAAAGAGATGTTATCGTTGTGGGGAGATAGGGCAATTTGTCAAGGGACTGTACTACACCCAAAAGAAGTTTTCAGTGCAATTCGCCTGACCATATCCGACCAAATTGTCCACAATTGAGAGCTCCTCGTTTGACAACGGGAGGAAATGCTCCCAATATTCGTGGAAGGCCTAGAACACCGAGGGGAGGCTAAAGTGGAGCCAGAGGTAGATCGTTCCAAATGACAAAGAACGAGGCAGAAGTAACCCCAGATGTGGTAACAAGTACCTTTCTTTTGAATTCTATACGTGCCAAGGTGTTGTTTGATTCTGGTGCAGATTTTTCATTTGTATCACCATCATTTGCTCAATCTGCATGTTTGAATTCTGTACTACTTGATGGCAAATTAGTAGTTGACACTGCTAGTAGTCAAGAATCTGTTACTAGAGTATTCAATAACTGTATTATTGTTATTGAGGAGTGTGAGTTACCGATTCGACTGTTTCATATGCCAATGAAAGAGTTTGATGTAGTGGTGGGTATGAACTGGTTAGCAGAGCATCAGGCCAGTATTATTTGTAATGAAAAGATGATCAGAATTACTCTGCCAGATCAAGGAACAGTTATTATTTATGGTGATCGTCAGAATCATCATACTAGTCTTTTATCGGTGTTAAAAGCTCCAAAGTGTATTCGAAAGGGATGTTAGGGGTGTTTAGCATATGTTATTGATGCAAAGAAGGAAAAAGTGAAGCAGGAATTGATTCTAATCGTTAATGAATACCCGAAAGTCTTCAAAGGATTTGTCTGGGTTACCGCCAGATCGAGTCATTGAATTCCGGATTGATCTCATACCTGGGGCAGCACCAGTAGCCAAGGCACCGTATAGCTTAGTGTTGATCCCAGATCTCTCAATAACACTAATAATCGAGTTAAGAACAACCAAATTATAGTGTTTTAATGAACAAAATGATGAACACTCAAGAACAATGTATGAACATTCAAAGAATAATCTTGAGTGCCAATGATTTCACTTATTTAATATGAAAAACGTAAAAGCGACATTTTTAACAATAGGCCTAATCACCTATTT
>NW_020201834.1:3886-11253 GCF_001531365.2 Cynara cardunculus var. scolymus
AAATTTTCATTGGATGATGAATTCTTACAGTACTGGAAGCAAAAGACATTTCATATTAAGGCAAAAATTTACAACTCATCATGATCTACTTTGAGATATTTCCCAGAAGCGCAGAAGCAGTCTTTGATAGCTGAGGACTGTTGATATCTCATGAATGAGTTTCTTTCCATCTTCTCTTGGCACATGAGACTTGCCCAGCCTCTCTCTGATAACCTTCTGAAACCACTCAAGTGTATTGGTTGAATACTTGAAGGCTTCAGTTAGTCTAAAAAATTTCTTTGCCCTGAACTCATTCTTGAAGACAAGTCCAAGCTCGGGTTGAGTTAAGACAGAGGCAGATCTCTTCTTCTGCAGTCCAGGAAAGTCTTCATTCAGTGGGGTGCAGGAGAGTCTTTCGATACCCAATTGAAGAGCAATTTGAAAATCACTCTTGGCTCTGTGCTTCACCAGGGTTTCCATCATCTTCACTATCGCTCTGTTTTCCATCCCAAATCTTATTCCTTGATCCTGTCTTTGAGCTGTGAACGCATAAAGGTCGATCAAGTTGTCGGGGTTGAGATTGATCAAGTCATTATCGTTGAAGACGTTGATCTGACCATGAGCTCTCTCCACCATGTACTCGATATATATAATAGCTCTATTGGCAAAGGTCCTCATCTTGATATCCATTACCATCCTTATCGCATCATATGAGAAGACAGCTTGTGGTGGTTGGGTAGTCTATCTAATAAATCGATGGTGTAGGAGGTCCATTGATTCTGGTGATAGAATTTGGAGGATGGAGAGACAAGCTTTCACCGTGATCATGGTATAGATACTGATGGATGTTTTCCATCATGATGGATTCCCTGGGAGGTATCTCCGGACGTCTCCTTAGCGACTCCATGTTCTCGATTATTTCATCGACTAGGCTCTGCGGAGGGTGCCTTGATGAAGAGGGAATGTCCGCTTGCATCGTGGTTGGTTCGATTGGGGGTTGAGTTTGGGCTATCGGTTGTTTATCGGTTGGAGGGTTTGTTTGGGTAATGGGTTGTGTATCGGTTGGCAATGGGATGGTTTCTTGGGTTGGCTCATTTTGGTGTGGTTCAGGTTCATCGGGTTGGGTGATGAAAGGTTGTGTATCACGAGGGGTTGGTGATGGGGTTAATGGTAGGTTTGGTGTTGGTGATAGAGTAAAAGGTGGGTTTGTTTCTGTTGGTGGGGTGGATGGATTTTCATCGGTTGAGGAACTCAACACGATGGGTTCAGGTGTGGTAGCAAGGGGAACATGTACATTATGTACATCTTCAGAGGGCTGAGCCTCTGGTTCCCTTGTTTGGGTTCCTTGGTTGGGTGATGGTGGGTTTTGTGTTTGTCGGTGGGATGATGAAGGTGCAGCGGATTCTGTTGGTTGTGAAACTGTGGCCTGATTCTCCCCCTCATGAGGACTGAGACCTTGATCATCGGGGTCTGGATCCTCATGCCTTCGTCGTTTGAGGGGGCGGCTTGATGAGCAGGAGGCCCTGAACCTCTTTTTCTTCCACAGCCGTATGTGGTCGGCCAATGTGCGCACTCGATCCTTGTTGCGTCGTTGTTCCATGGTGCGAAGAAGTGTGTTTGTTCAATCTTGCTATTGTGTAAGACTCTTCCTCAGCGCAATGGTAGGCTCAACCGACCTGGCAGCAAACTTTGCACTTATCTCATTAAATGATGAGATAAGTGCCTTGGACAGAGCCCGAAGATCGGCTCTGGTGGCAAAATGCATGCTTGATGTAGGTGTAGGTGGCGGTGGCACAGAGGTGGTGGTGGATGTCGATGGAGGATTGGGAAGGTTGGCGATGAGATTCCTCACCTCTGCAGTGAAGGAGGAGAAGGCTTCATCGAAGGATGGGCCTGCAGAGGGAGGTGGAGGTGGTGGAGGTTGGGGTATGTTGGCTAGTATAGTGGCTGGGAGTTGGGTTAGGGTGGTTTGTATGATGGTCATTTGGTTGGTGAGGGAGGCCAGGGTTTCATTGATTGATGAAGTTGTTTGGGGTGGGTTTGTTGAGGGAGTTGGGAGAGTATGGTGGTTGGTAGAGCGTTAAGGGTCTGGAAGATGGTGTTTGTTTGGGTGATGATGGAGGCTAGGTTCTCATCGGTCGCAGTTGCCTGGGCCGTGAGAGTGGCAATGGAGTGGATGAGGAGTTGGTTTCTTTGGGTGGCAAGGGAGGAGGTGGTGTTGTGGTGTTGGGTGACGGTTTGTTGAAGCATTTAAAGACGGGTGGTATTTTCTCGGGTTTGGGTGGCAAGGGTGGCAGGGTGGTAAGGGTTTGTTGAAGGGTGCCAAGGGATTGTTGAAGGGTGGTGGTATCGATGGATGGTGGGTTTTCAACAATCCCTTGGATGATGAGTTTTAGGTCTTCCAAGGACCGCTGAACTAAGTCAACAAAGGCTTGGAACTCGGTCTTTGTGACCAGTTCTGTCGTGGGGGTAACCCCTGCAACAACGGATGCTGCAGCTTGAGCCTCTACTCTTGAGGCGCCTTCAATGCCTTGTGAAAATGTAGGCCTTGAAGGACTTCCATCATGTCCTTGATAGCCCTCAAGTGAGGAGCTATCTCCAGATGTTGCGACAACTTCTTCTTCTTCCTCGACTTCAGAGGTCGGGTAAGAGAAGTAAGTATGTTTCCTCTTCGCTAGATCAAGTATCGAAGGGGGTTGTGGTGCACGAAAGGGAGATTGCTCTGAACGATCTTGGGGTTCATTAATGGCAGAAGAAACACATGCTTCTGGGTGTGTGAGTGGTACTATCGAGCCATGAGGTGATGTGGCTCTTATGTCTTCATCGCCTCTCTGTTGGGAGAGGGGCGATGGAAATTGGGGTTCCCCAGGTAAATCATCTCCAGAGGCCCAAAGAATGGCCTCTGATTGGCTGGCTGGTTGTGGGATTGGACTGGGTGGTCCTTGTTCAATACCCCTTTGGTCTTGATCGCCAGGGGTAGAGGAGGTGGTTACCCGTTGGGAAGAGGGAGGGGGATGTGTTTGTGAAGGGCCGGGGGATGCACGTGGAGTACCATCATCATCATCATCTTCATCATTTGATGAAGATGGCTCCTGTGCTCCCTCGCTCGATTCTGGGGACGGTTCTATTCGCTCGGGGGTAGCTGCCCTTGGTTCATGGGACGGCAGAGAGCATTCATAAGTTCATCGGATCTCCGATATCTCTGGTATTACACTGAGCATTGCACTGGAGACTGGTCTGTTGATGGTATATCATTCCTTCGAGAGAGTGGGTCGATGGCCATGTATTTTGAAGATGGGGGTGAATGGTTCTTCGGCCAGGAGGTCATGTTTCCTCATCGCATTCCCTATGAAGAGAGCTATGAAACAAGGAAACAGAACAGAGGTTAAGGGCATGCCCGTCACCAGGAGTTTACACTTCTTGACTATCGCAGTGTGGATCTCATTGTATATGAGAAAAGCATAGTCGAGAAGGATGTTGAAGAAGAGTCCGTACATGATCGTCATGATGTTGATGTTTCCCTGGTCCATCGACCCTAGTTTGTAGGTGAGGGCCCTGTTCAATATGGAAAAGAACATATTCCACATTGGCGGTAAACACTACCTTTTGATGTCGGAGGCGTTGCGTAGGTCACGATTGTAACCTAGCATTTGGATGAACCTGAGGATGTCGGAGGTGGTGGGTGGTTCGGTATATTGCTCAATGCCGAGTTCTTGACGGGTTGGAATGCACAGAACTCGAGATACTTTTTCCCGTGAGATCTTGAGCGAGCAAATCATGTCGTTTGAGGCGTCAATATCCCCCATTATTCCATGGCTTTCAGGGTCGAATTCGTAGGTCTACCAGTACTGTTGGACGTACTTTAGTGGTACACCATTGTCAGTAAGGGTCAGTGCTGGTAGAAGAATGCTGTTTTTGAAGAATTCGATCATGATGGCAAACCTGTCGTCGAACAGGGTGTTTCGCAGTTCAATGGCATGGTTGTTGGGCTTCATTGGGAGGAAGACGATTGCGCAGCTGGCGGTGCCGGTGGATTGAACGTGGCTGTCGTTGTTGTTGGACTCGTGCGATGCGGAGGAAGCCATTGCGTAGGAAGTTGCAGGTAAGTTCGTTCGTCAAAGTCTGTTTGCAGGTTTTAGGGAGCGTAAGAAGTAAATGGAGGTTGAAGAAGGGTATTTATAGGTAGGGAGGTGGTGGGGGTTGGGGAATATGAAAAGGTTTTCTTGATTATTATTTTTTAAATAATCATGAAAATGGGAGTCGGTTGGGTAAAAGGTGATTTGATTTGGAGATCGTGAGCCGTCTTGATTGTACATGCCATTAATGTTTGAGGACACGTGTCAAGGCGGGGTTAGGGAAGGAAAATTTGAAACGGTTCATGGGGAACAGGTTGTATATGGTGTCAGGCGCGTGTGAGGATGATGTATGGATTATTTGAAATAAGAAATTATTCCAAATAATATCTCGTTAAATATTAATCCAAAAACAATTTAAATTTAAAATCCCATCTAATTGTAAGATTAATACGAATTACAAAATTTCGGTCTTCTAAAAACCCATGTTGTATAGTTTTTAGTCACAAAAGCTGCAATTTTGTATAATCTTTAGAAAGTTTTTTAATTTTGATGGGTTTATGGATGAAAGTGATTTTATCATGGAACCAGAGGAGTTCTGGTTTCATATAACCCTTTTGATGGGGAACTAGAGGTGCTCTAGTTGAACATCGATGAAGGAAGTCATCGATGAAATGTTGGATTGCATGATTAAGAAGCCTTGGATGACAAACCAGAGCTTTTGTATAAGCATGGGTAATCCATTATGTAGAACCAGAGGGGCTCTAGTTAAATACACATGGTGTATTCATTTTTATGTAGCATTTATGTGTCCAGAGGCTCTGGTTTGGAAAATGCATATGTATAATGGAGTTTCATGATGAATGAGTGGCTCCCCCTCAAATGATGCATGAAGATTGGTTTTGAGTTTTAAAAAACTCCCCCTAGAACCAAGGATAATGATGATTGAGGTGACCAGAGGCTCTGGTCTATACAACCAGAGGCTCTGGTTGTGAAGGATGATAAAGAAAGGTATGAAATGTGGCTCAGTGTGCAAATGGATATGCATATGAATGGGTCTTTGAGACCCGAGGGCTCTGGTTCCAAAGACAATGAATCCAGAGGCTCTGGTTGCAAAGGTGAGGAAAAGAAGTATGAAAATATGGTTAAATGTATGTGAAAGAGAGAGGGGGATTCTTTGGGTTTAGAGAGGCACTGGTCACAAAGAGTATGAATCCAGAGGCTCTGGTTGGCTTAGAAATGCTATTTTTGATGAATGAAAGGTGAAGTGAAGATGCCAAGTCTTATATGGGAACCAAATATCTCTGGTTGCAAAGGACTTGGAAACTAGAGGCTCTGATCTTTAGAACCAGAGGCTCTGGTTACATGAATGAGGATATGCGATGGAGTTCCAGAAGGGGTCTGGTCTCAAGGGGTGAGAATCCAGAGGTTCTGGTCTATAGGACCAGAGGATCTGGTTTCACAGAGTGAGAATCCAGAGGCTCTGGTTGCGAAGGTAATACTTAATGAAGAAAGACCAAGTATTTTCTTTGGACCAGAGGTCTTTGGTTCCAAAGGCGATGAAAAATATTTGAGCCATATTAAAAAAAATTCTTCATGACCAGAGGCTCTGGTCTTTAGAACCAGAGACGCTGGTTTGGAGTACTTTATTGATTTTGGCAGATTTCTTTGTATCACTTGTAGGCATAACCATGAGATATTGAGAATATCTGATTTAAATACTTATTGCCTTTAAGTGGTAAGATTCAGCATACCCATCTTGTTGACTAGGAATAAAAATCTTTTCTCATCAAGAGCTTTTGTGAAAATTTCAGCAAGTTGAATCTCAGTGGGAACAAAGTACATTTCTATATTGCCTTTTTCAACATTGTCTTTCGGAAAATGGTACCTTACATCAATGTGCTTGGTCTTGGAATGCTGCACTGGGTTTGCAGAGATTGCTATGGCACTCTTGGAGTCACAGAGGATGGGGATTTTGTCATAATGGAATCCATAGGCCTTAAGTTGAGTCTTCATCCAGAGAACTTGTGAACAACAACTAGCAGCAGCAACATATTCTGCTTCTGCTGTAGAGGTTGATACACAATTTTGTTTTCTGGAAGTCCAACTTACCAACTTGTCCGCCAAGAGTTGACAGCTTCCAGACGTGCTCTTTCTATCAAGTTTGCAACCTGCATGATCTGCATCTGTGTAGGCTATTAGATCAAAACCAGAGTTCTTTGGATACCAGAGACCGAATGATGGAGTTCCCTTGAGGTATCTAAAGATCCTCTTGACTGCTGAGAGATGCGATTCTTTAGGATTTCATTGATATCTTGCACAAAGACATGTGGCAAACATAATGTCTGGTCTACTAGCAGTTAGATACAGGAGTGATCCAATCATGCCTCTGTAGGTTGTTACATCCACAGGTTTGCCTGATGGATCAGCAAATAACTTAGCTCCTGTAGCCATAGGTGTTCTCATTGATGAGGAATTTGAGAGAGAATATTTCTTCAGAAGGTCAGTCATATATTTGGACTGATTGATGAAAACTCCTTCTAAAGCTTGTTTTATTTGAAGACCAAGGAAGAAACTTAGTTCTCCCATCATGCTCATCTCAAATTTGCTTTTCATCAACTCTGAGAATTTTTTGCAATGTTTTGCATTTGTAGAACCAAATATGATGTCTTCCACATATATTTGAACAAGTTAGATATCACCTTTGTGCTTTTTGAGAAAGAGGGTTGTATCGATTGTACCTTTTTCGAATCTATTGTTGATGAGAAAGGTAGATAGTGTTTCATACCAGGCCTTGGGTGCTTGCTTCAACCCATAGAGAGCTTTGTCCAGAAAGTAGACATAATCTGGATGTTTTGGATCTTCAAACCGAGGGGGGGCTGCTGCACATATACTTCTTCTTGAAAGGCAGACTTGACATCCATCTGATAAACCTTGAAGCCTTTGTGAGCTGCATAGGCTAGGAATATCCGGATGGCCTCAAGTCTTGCGATAGGAGAAAATGTTTCATCATAGTCAATCCCTTCTTCCTGGCAGTAGCCCTTGGCTACAAGCCTGACTTTTGTTCCTTATGACTATGCCATCTTCGTCTTTCTTGTTTCAGAAAACCCATTTGGTTCCTATGGTCGTCTTCCCTTTGGGTAGAGGCATAAGAGACCATACTTTGTTTCTTTCAAACTGGAGTAATTCCTCTTGCATCATATCTATCCAGTTTGGGTCTAGTAGGGCTTCTGAAATTTTCTTTGGTTCTATCATGCTTAGAAAGTTGGCGAAGAGGCATTCATTGGCAGTGGCAGATCTCGTCTTGACACCAGA
>NW_020201834.1:11293-19073 GCF_001531365.2 Cynara cardunculus var. scolymus
GGACTGCATGCTCCCCCTCGAAGAGATCATCTCCAGAGTTAGACTCTGGTTCTTGATCTTGATCTGAAGACACADAWGAAGTAGAAGATGAAGTAACATGAGTTTCAGTAAGAGATGTACCTTTAGCATTCGAGACTTCATGTTCTTCATCGATTCTGGAGATAGATTTTGCAGTTGGAACATGTCCAGAGATTACTTCTTCGTCGAAGATGTCTTCAAATAATTGAACTAACTCTGATTCATTGGGTTTGCCAAGTGATGAATCAGATGCTCTTCTTTGAAGTCCGAGTTTTGAACTATTGTGTCCAGAAGTCATTGGTGTGGAATCATCAAAGGACACATTGATGCTTTCTATGACGATTCTTGTCCTTTTGATGTAGACTCTGTAGGCCTTGGCAGTTTGAGAATAGCCCAGAAAGATCCTTTCATCAGCTTTCTTGTCGAACTTGCCAAGATATTCTCTATCATTGAGTACAAAGCATTTGCACCCAAATACATGAAAATATTTGACATTTGGTATTCTTTGGTTGATGAGCTCATAAGGTGTCTTCTGGTGCCTCTTGTTGATGATTGATCGATTCTGGGTGAAGCATGTAGTGGAAATAGCTTCAGCCCAAAATGTGATGGGTAACTTCTATGAAGCAAGCATGGTTATTGCTGCCTCCACGAGGGTTATGTTTCTTCGCTCCACCACTCCATTTTGTTGTGGAGTTGTAGCTGCTGAAATTTTTTGTGAAATGCCTTCACTGATGAGGTATTCATCGATTATGGCATTTTTGAATTCAGTTCCATTGTCGCTTCTAACCTTTATTATTTTTCATTGTAGAAGGACTTGGAGCCTTTTCATCACTCCAATGAGTAGGTCTGGAACATCTGATTTCTTCTTTACAAATTCAACCCAGGTGTATCTGGAGTATTCATTAACCAGTACTAACATGTACTTCTTTCAAGAGAGACTTTGAGTTGATATAGGCCCACAGAGGTCTATATGTACCATGTCCAAGGGATTGGTGCAGGAGGTTTCTAACTTCGTTTTATGTGAGGCCCGTCTTAGCTTTCCCATATCACAGGCTAAACAAAGATGATCTTTTTCGAATTTGAGATCCAGAATTCCCTTGACCAACTTCTGTGTGGCTAGTTTTCGTAGTGCATCAAAGTTGAGATGTGAGAACTTTTGATGCCATAGCCAATTTTCATCGCTCTTATGAGACACAAGACAAAGGGTGTCTTGTCCCATAGAGGATTCAAAATCTAGAAGATAGAGATTTCCTTCTCTCTTTGCCTTGATGATTGTGTGACTGGGCTTCGTTTCTATGATACAGAAATCTTTGCGAAACCTGACTTCAAGACCCTTGTCGCAGAACTAGCTTACGCTTAGTAAGTTGTGCTTCAAACCTTCAATATAAGCCACTTTATTGATGGAGATGTTGCCTTTGATGAGAGTGCCATATCCCTTGATTGTACCCTTGATGTTGTCTTCAAAAGTCACAGAGCCTCCAGATTTTTCGATGAAGAAGGATAGCTGACTTTTATCACCAATCATGTGCCTGGAGCAACCTGAATCCATGTACCATGGTTGCACATGCTGGTCCTGCAAGACAAATTAAGGGGTTGTAGGTACCCATTTCTTTATGGGTCCACGTTTGTTAGTAGGGGGTACCACTCTCTTTTCATTTNCAAAAGTCACAGAGCCTCCAGATTTTTCGATGAAGAAGGATAGCTGACTTTTATCACCAATCATGTGCCTGGAGCAACCTGAATCCATGTACCATGGTTGCACATGCTGGTCCTGCAAGACAAATTAAGGGGTTGTAGGTACCCATTTCTTTATGGGTCCACGTTTGTTAGTAGGGGGTACCACTCTCTTTTCATTTGCCTTAGCCTTTGTAGGCTTAGGTTTATTAGTATTTCTCTTGCCCTTGGGTTTGGGCTTCTTCACGTCTTCATTGGTTTTAACTTTGTATCGATAAACATGTTGGGAGAATGGGCAGTGATGTGTCAACATGTGATTTCTCTGGTTTTGTAAAAGAGTTAAACATTGACAGTTATGATGCTTTGGATATGTATGTTTAACGTTCTTTTTATTCGATGGAAACGAAGAAGTAAATGCAGGAGATGTAAATCCTGTCCTAGCTTCGGTTGTTTTTACAAACTTCCTATCTAGTTCAGATTTTTTATTTGAAGAGGTCTTTGGCTTTACTTCTTTTCTCCTGAGGAAGGTCTGCTTTTCTTCAGCTGAATGAGAGGAAAAGTGGTAGTTAGTTTTCTCAGAGGCAGGCCACTTTTATTTTTGCTCACGAGTAAACTTGATGAACTTGAAGGATGTACTAGGGTCTTGTAAGTTATATTTGGTAGATTTGCTATTTCTCAGCTTTTCCTTTCCTTTGTCTGAAGATTTCATCAATGATGGAATAACAGTTTTCATTGACGAATTGAGGTTTTTAGGCTTTTTATCCTTAATGATTTCTGATGATTCACAGATTATTTCTTCTTCAGATTCGGAATTGAGAAAGTCTCTTATTGATTTCTTGAAGTTAAAATTAGCATGAATGTCTGTGGGACAAGTGTGTTAAGAGGTTGATGCTTCAGAGTGATATGTCTGAGGTTCCATCGATTCTGACTTAGATGAACTTCCACTTTTACTTGGATGGTTCATCGACTTATCAGCTGATGGTTCCTCGTTAGGATTCTCCTTTTTATCAACAGTACTTGCTGATGAAGTGGGATTGACAATCAGAGATTTTGGTTTGACCATAGGGTTTCCATTAGTCTCTAATTTGGAGGTGTCATTCCTTCCATCAGAATTCTTACTTGTATTGTTCTCGTACACCACATTCTCAAAATCCTGTCTTAAAACGACAATTTTTCCATCGACTTTAACTCTTTTAAAGTTTGTTTTTGGTTTTGGGAGAAAGTCGGGTTTTTGAATGCAWCCAAGTTTGAAAGTGGATTCAAGGGTGGATTTCTTTGATTCGATGAAGGAGTCCAATTCATTGAATCCAATCCCTTGAGTGTCCGTTTGACCATTTAACTTTTCATAAACATCTTGGGCATCTTTATACTTCTTCATCAAAAGTTCATTGGTTTGAAGCTTCTAGTGAAAGATTTCTTGGTCCTTTTGAAAGAAATCTTTAAGAGCAACTGAATTAAGTCTCTCTGCCTCAGATTCTTTTAAGGCCTTAGTTTTCTTTTCTAAGTCCTTAGTTATTCGTTTGTTTAGTTCCAGAAGTTTWTCTTCCTCTGATTTTTTAAGTGTGGTGATGCGAGTCTTTTCCTTAGCAAGTTCTACTTTTTCTTCGGTTAGAAGGTCGGTCTCTCTTTTGTAGAAACTTGCCTCTTTTCCGCTTTTATTCTTTCAAATTTTTAAAAATTTAATTTCTCTTTTAATTTAAAGAAATCCCCTGAAAGTTTTATCACACTTAACTCTAGCTTAGATGGAGCAGAGTTGGTTTCATTGGAAGTAGACTCACAAACCTGATCATCAGATTCTGCACTGGACGTGGCCATCAAACAGATGAGTGCTTTGTCTTCTTCATCTGATGAAGAATCAGACACCCAATTTTCTTTTTCAGCCATCGGGCTTCGCTCTCTAGGATTATACTTGTATTTATTCTTGTAATAGTCAGCATCCTTTACCAGTCGTCCTCTGCATTCTTTTGAAAAATGACCAAGTTTTCCGCACCTGAAGCAGCGGAGGTCATTTTTCCTTCCGTCCTTGTCCTCTTTCCTCAAGTCTCTTCTATCTTCTTTTCTTTCTTCTCTCTCTTCTCTTCCATCTCTTCTGTCTTCCCTCTAATGAAATTTAGATGGCTTCCTTTCATAGGATGATTGGTACCTTTCCCTCTTGAATTCTTTTCGTTCATAGGGTTTCTTGATGAACTTTTTCTGGAACTGCTTTGTAATCAAGGCCAGAGATTTGGCAAAGGCTTTGATATCATCATCTGATTCAGAAGTTTCGTCTTCAGATTCTGATTCTACCACTAGTGCTTTCTTTCCTTTCTTCTTATGTTCTCTGGTAGGGGTCCTTGATATTTCCTTTTCATCGGCAGCAAGAGCTAAAGGTCCACCGATGGATACCTTCTTCTTCATAATGTCGTTCTCTTGTGCTGCAAGCGTTCCATACAGATCATGAAGTAACCAGCCGTCTAGGTCCTGATTTGCTTGAAGGGACATCGACAGCTGAGTTCATTCATCGCCAAGACTTTTTAGGAATAAAACATTGTTTTCTTCCTTAGTTCTGGAGACATCGTTTCGACGACATTGATTAATCAATGTGTTGAAACGATCGTATGTCTTCTGAATCGGTTCATTAGGAAGAGCCTTGAAGTTGGTGTATTCGTTGAGACATTGTGCTCTATGATTCTTCTTTGTTTTTGCTCCTCCTTCCAGTTGGCTTGTCAGTTCATCCCATAGTTCCTTTGTTGTGGAACATGCATCAAGGGATTAGAATATTTCATTGGGCATGGCCATGATTATCAGTCTTTTGGCTTTCTTGTCGGTCTCAACCCGTTCTATGTCGTCTTCATCCCAATTCTTCTCATCCTTGGGCATGTAGTAGGCAAGGATTTCAGCTGTGGTATTTGTTCCTGGGACTMYTGGGACAAGAGTCTGTGGAACGTAAGGACCCTCCATTACAGATCGCAGGAGGTTCCTGTCCATTCCTTCCAAGAAGTTTACCATCCTTATCCTCCATTGTGGGTACTCTTCTCGTTGTAGAGTTGGAGGCTTGGTGAGGGAGCCAACACTATACGCAAAGTTCCAGTTGGCCATTGAGGATTTTTAGAAGACAGAAATTTTACGTTTTTAAAAAAAATTGAGAGATTTTGTATGATCGTTTGATTGGAAAAAGAATCAATTGGCTCTGATACCAATTGTTGATCCCAGATCTATCAATAACACTAATAATCGAGTTAAGAATAACCAAATTVTARTRTHTTAATGAACAAAATGATGAACACTCAAGAACAATGTATGAACATTCAAAGAATAATCTTGAGTGCCAATGATTTCACTTTATTCAATATGAAAAACGTAAAAGCGACATTTTTAACAATAGGCCTAATCACCTATTTATACTAAAAGGCTAATTAGAAGATAACTATCTAGTTAGATTATTTACCTAATCTTTTACTAACGGATAAAGTTTATCTAAACTATGAATAAGCTATAAATTAAGTTAAACTTGAAATCCAGCTGTCGATTTGTCATCTCCAGCTATCTTTCATGGGATGATAATTCAACCTTAACTTTATATCTTCATCGTATGCCTCTGGTTGAGTTGCTGAAGAAAACTCTTAAGTGTTGTTGACCAGAGGGGTGATGAAGATGCTTTTTCCATCGCATCTCTAGTTGTTCATCGACCCTCTGGTTCTTCTCCAGGTTTGGTCAATTCTGCCTTAACGTCTTCATCGGTCTTCTGGTTCTTCATCACTTATTGTTCTTCATTACTTTTACACTTATAAATTATGGGGTCTAACAATTAGCTCCTTCGGAATTGAAAGAGTTGGTTACTCAGTTGAAGGATCTGACTGATAAAGGATTCATTAGACCTAGCACTTCACCTTGGGGTGCTCCTGTCTTATTTGTCAAGAAGAAAGATGGATCTATGCGAATATGTAAAGAGTATCGAGAATTGAATAAATTGACCATCACGAACAAGTATCCTCTGCCAAGGATTGATGCTTGTTTTATCAACTGGTAGAAACAAGTTATTTCTCCAAAATCGATTTAAGGTCGGGGTATCATCAGCTTATAGTCAGGGAGGAAGACGTTGCTACAACAACTTTTCGAACCAGGTACGGGCATCATGAATTTCTAGTTATGCCATTCGACTTAACAAATGCGCCCGCAAATTTTATGGATTTGATGAATAGGGTATGTAAGGAATATCTTGATAATTTCGTTATTGTATTTATTGATGATATTCTTATATACTCTAAAACAGAAAAAGAACATGCGGAACATCTTTGCTTGATACTGGAATTGTTAAAAAGAGAGAAACTGTATTCCAAGTTGTCCAAGTGTGAGTTCTGGTTAAGGGAAGTCCAATTCTTGGGTCACGTTATTTCAGAAGCAGGGGTAAATGTAGATCCAGCAAAAATAGAAGTAGTTCAAAAATGGGAACCTCCAAAGACTCCTTCTGAAGTTCGAAGCTTTTTGGGACTAGCAAGCTACTACTGTAAGTTCATTCAGTACTTTTCTAAGATAGTCGTGCCATTGACCAAATTGAATCGGGAAAATATATAGTTTCAGTGGGAAAGAGAACAACAAGAAGTTTCCAACTATTAAAGGATCACCTCTGTAGTGTGCCGGTGTTAACCCTGCCTGATGGATCCGAAAATTTTGTGGTATACAAAGATGCTTCAAAGTTAGGGTTGGGATGTGTTCTGATGCAAAGGGGAAAGGTAATTTCTTATGCATCAAGACAATTAAAAGATCATGAGAAGCAGTATTCGACTCATGATATGGAATTCGCCGCAGTAGTGTTTGCTCTAAAATTATGGATGCATTATCTTCTGGGGACAAAGTGCCAGATTTATACAGATCACAAGACTCTACATCATCTGTTCAACTAGAAAGAATTAAATATGCGACAGCATCGGTGGATTGAACTTGTTAATGATTATGACTTTGAAATCCTTTACCACCCAGGAAAAGCCAACGTGGTAGATGACACTTTAAGTAGAAAAGAAAGGAGCGGGACTATTAAAACTGTGGCAATGAGAATAAGTTTAGTCCCTGATATCCATATAGAAATTCTAAGATGTCAGAAGGAAGCTATGAAAGAAGATCTTATCAAGACAGAAAGGTTGATTAAGATGATTTCAACCTTGGAACCAAACGATAAAGGGATTATGTGTTTTCAAGGGCGAATTTGGATACCAAGTTTTGGGGATATCTGGAAAGTAATTTTGAATGAAAGCCATAAGTCCCGATACTCTATTCATCCAGGTACCAATCAAATGTATCGAGATCTAAAATCTTTTTATTGGTGGCCCAGATTGAAGAAAGATATAACTAGATATGTAGAACAATGTTTAACGTGTCTACAAGTTAAGATTGAGCATCAGAAACCATATGGAAGTCTTCAATCTTTGGAGATTTCTGTATGGAAATGGGATCACATTACGATGGATTTCGTCATGAAGTTACCTCGAACTCCAAAGGGATATGACGCAATCTGGGTAATTGTTGATCGCCTATCTAAGTCAACACATTTTCTACCTATAAGAGAAAATTACTCTTTAGAAAAGCTGGCTCAGGTTTATATCAGAGAAATTATCACTAGGCACGGTGTTCCATTGTCTATTGTTTCAGATAGAGATAGCTGTTTCACCTCAAAGTTCTGGGAAAGTTTGCAGAAAGCTCTGGGGTCTGAAATTCGGTTAAGTACAGCATTTCATCCGCAAACAAACGAGCAAAGTGTGAGAACTATCTAGACTCTCAAAGATATGTTGAGAAGCTATATCATTGATTTCGGGGGATCGTGGGAAGATCATTTGCCACTAATAGAGTGACATCCGTCATTTTTGGAGCATCGGGTTAGCACCTTTGTAGAGTTCCTATATTTGGAATCATATTTTATTAAGTTTTAGTCATGTCGATTGGAATTCATCTGGCTTAGTCCCCTAAGTATAGTTCAGTGATCTGTGATTCGACGGGTAACTGATAAAGTTAACTTATGCAATGCCAAATATATTAAGAAAATGCTCCAAATATAATAAAGTTGATATTACAAAGTCCAAAATAACCTAAAAGTCTTTTGTTAAAATAAAAATGA
>NW_020201834.1:21623-27403 GCF_001531365.2 Cynara cardunculus var. scolymus
CCAGAGGTGAAGGATAGAAAAATCCTTTATATTGATAAGTGTCCATGTTGAACCAGAAGCGCTGGTTAGAAGGACCAAAGGTGAAGGATAGAAAATCCTTTATATTGTTGAGTGTTCATATTGAACTAGAGGTGCTGGTTAGAAGGACCAGAGGCGATGGATTAGAAATCTCCTTATATTGCTAAGTGTGAGGAACCAGAGGTCGATGGACCAGGGATCCATTGATCTGCTAAGTATGAGGAACCAGAGGACCGATGGACGAGAAACTCATTATTTTTCTAAGTATGGATGTTGAACCAGCGATTGATGAAATGAGAATTCCATAGGTTTGTTAAGTATATATGTGGAACCAAAGGATCGATGGACGAAAAACCCAATGCTTTTCTAAGTATGTAAGTTGAATCAGAGGCTCTGGTCATGCAACCAGAGACTTGGCTATCCAGAGGCTCTAACTTAATTGCCACCCTTAGCCTTTCTTAGAAGCTTCTGTTATAACACTAAGCATTTATAGATGGTACATTTCGTAATTAAGATTGTTGATATCGTAGATCATTATGGCATCATCTACTCCTAGTGAATATTCGGACGAATCCGGTTATGTGGTTCGCCAATCCAGAAGGAGCTCATCCATCAATGAAGAGGTAGACCCTTATGAGCATGAGGACACAGTGACTAACGAGATACCTGATTCACCACCTGCCTCCATATTGCCCCCATCAGAGCCAGTACCTGATATCCCACCTCAAACCTTTCATGGTTCAAGGATTAGAGTCACGCCTAGGAAAAGTGTTCCACTACCTCGGCGAGTCACTTTTGAGAATTCTGCTAGAGTTAGAGGAGAGTCATCACAACCACAACAAGGGAGCAGGATCTCTCAAGTAATAACCGGAGTACCTGCATCCTACACTCGGGGTTGAATCTGGATGAACGAGAATGGGTGCGGAGAATTGCATCAGATACTCAAACTCATCAGACCCGGTTGGGATATCATCACCACATTCTAAACAACCTATCCGATGTGATGGAAATGCACCACCAACGTATGATGAGAAACTCAGATGCTGTCATTGCTGCGAGGCGGGAGATTAGGAGATTATACAAGTGTCTGGTGGTGAGTGGGATGATGATGTTGATACTAGGAATGCTGATCGGTTGGATGTTGTTCTAGAAATATTGACTAGTGATAGGATGTTTACTCTTTTGCATAGAAACCCAAGATCTTGTTTTGATAGACTGTAATCAACTATGAGCTTATGACGTCTTTTGAGAAATGCTTATGTACCTCAAGCCATGGTTGGATATGAGATTATACTGTTCGATTATGTACATGCTTAAATTGTATCCATAATATGAACATCCTTTGCATCATTTAGATATTTGAAGTTATTATCCTTAATATTGCCATGAAAATGACGAAATTCCTTCAGACTTAGGCCTTAGAAAATGCCGCCAAGAAGAGAAAACCATGAAGTTGCACAACTCGTATCTGAACAACTATTGGCTGCACTCCCCAATATTGTCAGCCAGGTAGCGGCAGGTCTGAACGCTAACCACCCAACCAATTTTGAGCCTAGGACACCCGGGGAATGCACCTATAAATCCTTCAGATCCTGCAACCCAAAGGAATTCCGTGGAACCGAGGGAGCCGTAGGATTATTATCCTGGATTGAGAGTATGGAATCTATCCTCCACATCAGTAAATGCACCGAAGCAAGCAAAGTAGAATATGCTGCATGTTTACTGCAAGGTCAAGCGCTGACATGGTGGAACACCTTAGTTCAGACTAGGGGTCGGGAATCTGTCAACCGACTTTCATGGGAGGAGTTCAAGAAATTACTTAAGGATGAGTACTGCCCAAGAAGTGAACTCCAAAAGTTGGAAATGGAGCTATGGAACCATGAGATGAAAGGGGAAAACATAGCTGCATATACTACTCGATTCCATGAATTAGCAAATCTAGTGCCACATCTGGTGACACCCGAGGAAGTTCGAATCGAAAGATATATTTGGGGATTGTCTCTAGAGATTCGGGGAAATATCACCTTGGCAAACCCAAAGACCCTTCAGGAAGCAATCGACATTGCCACCAAGCTCACAAATAATGTTGTTCGGTCTGGAGAATTCGCCAAAGGAAAGAGAAAGATGGAGGAGCATGGGAACCGAAGATCTTGGGGAACATTCGACAGGAACAGGAAAGTAGTAGGAAATTTTGGGGTCCAGACCCAAGTGGTAAACCAAGGAAGCAAGCCTAAGTGCAATAAATGCCAATATCCGCACTGGGGGAATTGCATCATTTGTCAAGGATGCCACAGAGGTGGTCACTCCACAAAAGATTGCAGGAAGCTGTTGTGTTTTGATTGTGGGAGTCCAGACCATATAAGGAATGTTTGCCCAAAGAGAAAACAAGGAACAAACGCTAACCAAGCCCGACCAGCCAATCAAGGAAACCCAAAAAGTCAAGCATGGGGCCGAGCATTTGAGATTGGAGCAAAGGAAGTTAGGCATGATCCCAATGTGATTTCTCTTGAATAAATAATTTGCATCGGGACTATTTGATTTAGGGGCAGATAGAAACTTTGTATCATTAGATTTTAAGACAAAGATCAACTTAAAGCCCCAAAGGTTGAAAGAAGTTTATGTAATAGAATTTGCCAATGGTCAAGAAATTAAGGCTAGAGACATAATCATGGGCTGCACACTAAGTTTAGCCAACAACGATTTTAGTATAGACCTTATTCCGATTGAGTTAGGAAGCTTTGATATAGTCATAGGCATGGATTGGCTATCCAAAAAATAAAGTTGAAATATTCTGTTTAGAAATGGTTATTCAAATTCCTCAAGAAGGAAGTGACTCAATTGTAATTCGAGGAGACGAGTCAGATCAAAAAATTAGGATAGTATCATGCATGAAGATGCGAAAGTACTTATAGAAAGATTATGTCGCATTCTTGGGACATATTATTGATAAGAGGGTCAAAGAGAAATGTATTGATGATTTCCCTGTATTTCGGGAGTTTTCTAAGCTATTTCCGGAGGAATTACCAGGACTACCCCCGCCGAGACAAGTCGAATTCGGTATCGACTTAATCCCTGGAGTTGCCCCAGTGGCAAAAGCACCATATCGATTGGCTCCATCAGAAATGCAAGAATTGTCAGGTCAACTACAAGAGTTATTGGATAAAGGATTTATAAGACCAAGTTTCTCACCATGGGGTGCACCAGTTCTATTCGTCAAAAAGAAAGATGGGTCAATGCGAATGTGCATTGATTATAGGGAACTTAATAAGTTGACCAGAAGAATAGATACCCTCTTCCCAGGATCGATGATTTATTCGATCAACTCCAAGGTGCTTTATACTTTTCAAATATCGATCTACGATCCGGATATCATCAAGTGAGAATTCGAGAGGAGGACACCCCCAAAACAGCATTTAGAACCCGATATGGTCATTATGAGTTTTTGGTTATGCCATTTGGGTTAACCAATGCACCGGCGGTCTTTATGGATCTGATGAATAGGGTCTGCAGACCATACCTGGATAAATTTATAATCATTTTCATAGACGACATACTGATTTATTCACGAAGTAAGGAGGACCATGAGCAACACTTGAGGATGATATTAGAGCTACTTCGGAACCAGAAATTGTACGAAAAATTCTCCAAATGCGAATTCTGGATTCGTGAAGTATAATTTCTTGGTCATGTGGTTAATGAAAGAGGGAATCATGTAGATCCTGCAAAGATTGAGGCTATTAAGAAATGGGAAGCCCCAAGAACACCGACGGAAATTCGTCAATTTCTTGGATTGGCAGGCTATTATCGGTGATTCATCGCGAATTTTCAGAAGTTGCGCAACCACTCTCAGCTTTAACTCAGATAGACAAGAAGTTTGTCTGGGGAGAGAAATAGGAAGAGGCATTCGCGACCCTTAAGCAAAGACTATGTAATGCACCTATCTTATCCTTACCAGAGGATTCGGAAAACTTTGTGGTATATTGTGACGCATCACATCAAGGATTAGGATGTGTGTTAATGCAAAAAGATAAAGTCATTGCATATGCCTCAAGGCAACTCAAAGTGCATGAGAAGAATTATACTATGCATGATCTAGAATTGGGAGCCGTAGTATTTGCACTTAAGATTTGGAGACACTACCTTTATGGTACCAAATGCACTGTGTTCATTAATCACAAAAGCCTCCAACACATCCTCAACCAGAAGATGTTAAATATGAGGATGAGAAGATGGGTTGAACTGCTTAGTGATTACGACTGTGAAATCAAGTACCATCCTGGTAAAGCAAATATGGTGGCCGATGCTCTAAGTAGGAAGGAAATAGTGAAACCAACAAGGGTGAGAGCTTTGGGAGTAATAGTAAACACCAGTCTGAAGGCACAAATTCTCGAAGATCAAAAGAAGGCATTAAAGAAGAGAATTTGAAGAATGAAACCCTACACCACATAGAGACTAAGTTCCAACTGAAATCAGATGGACTTTATTACTTGGGAGACAAGGTTTGGATACCTAAGATTGGCAATCTTAAATCCATAATTTTGGATGAACCCATCGATCAAAATACTCAGTCCACCCAGGAGCGGATAAGATGTACAAGGATCTTAAGGAGCACTATTGGTGGCCTGGGATGAAGAAAGACATTGCACTATACGTAGGCAAGTGTTTAACTTGTGCAATGGTCAAGGATGAACACCAAAAACCATCCGGTCTACTTCAACAACCTGAGATTCCACAATGGAAGTGGGAACAAATATCAATGGACTTTGTCACAAAGTTGCCCAAAACTTGGAAAGGGCATGATACAATCTGGGTGATTATAGATCGACTGATGAAATCTGCTCATTTTCTACCGATCCAAGAAGATTATAAGATGGAGAAGTTGGCTCAGATTTACATAAATGAAATCATTACTCGGCATGGAGTACCTATCTCCATTATATCGGATAGGGATAGTCGATTTACATCAAGATTTTGGCAATCACTTCAAAGAGGGTTGGGTACACATATGGATCTAAGTACTTCATACCACCCTCAAACTGATGGACAGACGGAAAGAACAATCCAGACACTGGAAGATATGTTGCGCGCCTGTGCCATAGATTTTGGTGGAAGCTGGGATATGCACCTTTCGTTAGTCGAATTTGCATACAACAACAACTATCATGCCAGTATTCAATGTACGCCTAATGAAGCATTATATGGACGCAAATGCAGATCTCCACTCAGTTGGCTAGAAATTGGCAATCGACCATTAATTATACCTGATATTGTCCAAGAGACTACCGACAAGATTGTAATCATCAAGGAACGACTCAAGGCTGTAGGAGATCGCCAGAAAAGTTACGTTGATAATCGGAGGAGACCATTAGAGTTTCAAAAAGGAGATAAAGTACTCTTAAAAGTCTCACCATGGAAAGGAATAATGCAATTTGGGAAGAAAGGGAAATTAGGTCCCCGATTTATTGGTCCATTTGAAGTATCCGAGAAAATTGGACCAGTGGCATTTAAGTTGAAACTGCCACAAGAGCTGAGCGCTATTCAAGATACATTCCATGTGTCAAATATCAAAAATTGGACCAGTGGCATTTGAAGTATCCGAGAAAATTGGACCAGTGGCATTTAGTCATGTTGATTGGAATTCATCTGGCTTAGTCTCCTAAGTATAATTCAGTGATTTGTGATTCGATGGGTAACTGATAAAGTTAACTTATGTAATGCCAAATATATTAAGAAAATGCTCCAAATATAATAAAGTTGATATT
>NW_020201834.1:27903-47426 GCF_001531365.2 Cynara cardunculus var. scolymus
AAAAATGTATCATACTAGTTATCTCATCTTTATTTAATAACCAAAAATCCCCATTTCTTCACTCCTACTTCTCGTTCTTGTAATTAAAATTTCGGGAGATTTCAAAGRGKGAGATTATACATCAAAGACATGTAAATGTCTTCAAAATGATGATAATCTATGATCCACGAACTTTGAACTCTAAGAAAGTAGGAGAAAAYCCATTGCATGTGGAATTTAATCATGAAATGATGTATTTTGAAATCTGGCAGAATCTWGCATGCATCTCAAATTGGTTTTATCTTCCTCAAAACTCAATGGAATTGGGTAATTCTTTTTCTAGAGATTAGCCTTATTTGTTAGCTTTAAAATGGAGTTAAAATCTTTGAAAAATGATGAGTTTAGACCCCCCCCCAAATGGCCGCTACTCGAAGAGTGTGCAATCTGTTTTGGGGACTGTGTCACTCACGGTTGCAGGGTATTAATGAGTGCCTTAAACCCATCCAAAATTCTTGATATTTGGGAAAAGACTGCTTAACTCATTATTTTGGATGATATAAAAAGTTGGACATAAAATGACTTTTGGATGGTTCCTTTTTATATTGATTTGTGAGACCAAAAATACCAGAAACAGAATTTATATTATGTCCAAATATCAGCTTTTGTGCAAAGAACATTGATTTTAGAATATATATAATTTTTGGACTATTTTTAGGACTAATAATAAAAGTATCAACTTTAATTCATAAAAACCGTTGGCATTACATAAGATATAATTTGGATTTATCTTTATCAAGACTCGTTAGGTGATCTAATTAGTGGATTCAGACTGTTTAGGAAGGTTAGGGCGGACGTTGAGCGCTTCAAACGTCATCTCCTTGGATATTCATCGTCTAACTTGTGAGTTCTCACGACCCCACTTTTAATGCTTTTGTTTATTTAAACTGGGGGATAAGCATGAGATTATGCAAACTATATTATTCATTTATTAAATAGTTGGACTAAAGAACTGTTTAGTCAAGATTGTTTAAAACTGTTGGGCTAAATAACCGTTTAGTCAGGATTGTTAAAACTGTTGAACTAAAGAACTGTTTAGTCAAAATTTGTTGAAGTCATGAGATATTGACTGTTTGCACTACGATATAAATGCTAAATTGATGTTCTTGGGAGTATGTTTCAAAATAAAGTTCTCGTCCATAAACGCTACGTGTTAACTCGGGCATGTCCCCGGGCTGTGGTAATTGTGGATAGCCGCTATTGTGTTGRCAGTCCCACCCAGAAAGGGGTGCACATTACCTATGTTTTATTAGTCTAATCATGTGGAATTTGGACCACCGCTGAATTAGTGCTACTACGAACTGTGGGACCTAAGTGAGTGTACGGGCTATTTATGGTCGTTCATAAAATAATGGGGCACGTTGGTCAGGAAAGGCTCAGTAGCGTCTCAAGTGTTAAACATCGTTATAGATTTACATTTATCGTTTGCAATTTTATGTGTAAGTTTGCAAGAAATGATTTATGCATTGTAATGTTTTGTGAATATGAAAACCCGTGAACTCACCAACTCTTTGTAGTTGACTTGTTTTATGTTTCATGCTTTTCAGGATTTAAGTAAGAATTGAAGTTTTTGGAGCACATTTAAGGCGATACCGATTAAGTTCATTTTGAAGCTTTTGTAAAGAAGTATTCTATTCCATNAGGATTTAAGTAAGAATTGAAGTTTTTGGAGCACATTTAAGGCGATACCGATTAAGTTCATTTTGAAGCTTTTGTAAAGAAGTATTCTATTCCATCTTGGTTATGAATGCTAATTCGAACTTTTGTAAAAACTTGAAAGGTGTTATTTATTATCTGTTGTTGTGACTCGCTTACATGTTACATCTCGTGTTTCTGATAATCGTCGAAAGCCGATTGAATTTTGTGTAGGTGATTTTGTGATGTTGAAAGTTTCGCCATGGAAGGGTGTCATCTGATTTGGGAAGAAAGGTAAGCTCAGTCCGAGGTATGTTGGGCCGTTTAGAATAAGTAAACGAATCGGGCCAATGGCATATCCGTTAGAGCTACCAGAAGAGCTAAGTCTGATTCACAACACTTTCCATGTTTCAAATTTGCTGAAGTGTTTAGCTGATCCCAGTCTTGTTGTACCATTACCAGAGGTGAAACTAGATAATAAGCTGAACTTTGTGGAAACACCATAAGCCGTGATTGACCGAAAGATCAGGGTGTTGAGAAACAAGGAAATCAATCTAGTTAAAGTACAGTGGAAGTTTCACAAAGGACCATAAGCAACTTGGGAATTGGAGTCAGAAATGAGAACAGATTATCCATGGCTCTTTGATTAAAGGAATTCCGAGACATAATTCTTTTGAAGGGGTGGATAATGTGATAACCGGGTTCTGATCATTACCCAAGGTATTTATTATATAAGTTAATTGTTTATTTGAATACGTGCTTACATGTGAATTTCATACATGGGATATATGTCAAAATGTGTTATATATATATGTGCATGATATAATTATACATGTGCATAAGTATGCATGAATTATATATATGCATGATTTTTATGTACATGCATGTGGGGGGGGGGGTGGTGAGAAGTGACCGACTTTCCACTTTTGGAAAGTATAAATAGAGGGTTTTGAGAATTTAGTAAGTTTCTGGCATCATTTTAAGAAGTTTGGGAGAATTAAAGTGAAGGTTGTCCGGATAAGCATTTTGGCTTGCATTCTCCTTCTACTTCAAAATTTGAGTTCATACTTAAAGGTGAGTGATTTCTAAAAATACTCTTTTAAAAGCTTTGATTATTACTATAGAAAGAACTACATATTATTCTTAAAACTGGTTTTGTGCGATTTGGGTTTAAAATCGGACAAGGGTTGATCGGACTAGGTATAAACTGGACAAGGTTTGTCCGGATTACTCTTAAATTGGATAGGAGTTGTCCGATCTATTTATAAATTGCCTGAGTGTTGTGCGATTTAGGGTGTTGGTGAGAATTTGAACTAAGTAAATCGGACATAGGTTTTGAACGGAGAAATATGAATACGACCAAGCATTGTGTGATATAGCCTTAAATCGCTTAAGGGTCGTGCGGATTAGTTATAAACCGAGCACGTATTGAACGGTTTAGCCTTAATCCGACCATGTGTTGTCTGGATTGCCTTAAATCGGGCATAAGTCATGCGATTTAGCCTTAATTCGATCATGGGTTGTCCAGATTAGTAAATCAAGCAAAAGGGACAAGTGTTGTCCGGATTGTAAATCCGGATAATCTGTCCGGATAACTTTTATTTGAAAATTTTCAAGTTATTAATTATTCTAGATATTAACGTAGTTTAAAATCTCTATTATTGGGTTAATTATGGATTCATAAAAAGGGGATTTTATATCCTTTTAAATAAAAAGATATGTTCCTAACAAGCATGGTGACGTAAGTCTGTTTTGGTACGAAACTTGTTTCAAGTGGTAGTTCCCCCAGACGTGGTGACTTTTGTTTGTTCTGGATTGGAACTAGGAATGTGTACTTTCAGACGTGGTGACTTTTGTCTGTGATGATAAGTAGCCCTGTTTTGATGAAAGAATATGGGTGGCATATCAAGGAGAGGTGTACTTGGAATAAGGGAGGTATTGTCATATGTGGATAATATTATAACTCTTATTATTGTTACTAATTGGATTTAATAACTTTGAATCATCATTTCTTTGTGACCTAATGAATTAGAGATATTATTCTTATTAGAAATAATAATTTAGATGTTATTGAAAAGGGAAAAATGGTTTGTCATAAAAAGGCAAATATTGCCTTAAATCTTTCCGTTAATATTTACAAAGGAATGGACTGATGATTCAGAGAAGCTTTGGTTACAATGTTTGTTTCATATTGGAAATGTTGGATCTTTAAGCAGATGTATTTTATCAGTAGAACTGAGGTTCTTGCATTTATCCTTTTATACATGTCATTAAGAATTGCATTAGTTGAGGGTATTGTAAATATTTTTGGGCAAAGTTACTTTATTATATGTTGGTATTCATTACCCTGCATTCGCAAAGGAGGGATTCACTCACTAGACCCTTCTGGTCTAACCCTCATTTTCTGTTTTAAAATATGAAATGCAAGAATGGTGGGGTCCAGGGATAATAAGGGGAAACGAAAAATGTGATTATTTTCCTAACCTATTATCTGCTTTTGAAGATCACCTTTTGATGGCTTATTTTGAAGATACATGTTGTATTACATGTGTTAGTACATGATTTATTTTAGAAATTTTCATATGTAGGTTTTGTTCATTTAAGAATCCTTGTACTAGTGGGACCTTGTAATGTAAATTATATTTATATGTAATGAAATATGTGTTATATGCGAATGTGATGTTTGGGGGCGTTACAAGAGGTATATTTAAAATAAAGTCTTAAGCCTCTATTTATAGGCTAAGGAAGTTTGCACAATGGGAGCCACCTAATAGGACAAAAGGTGCTTCAAAAATGGACTTTGACCAGGCCCAAGGCCGTTGACCCAACAACTTCAAGGGAGCAGCCCAAGAACTTTCGGCCCAGGCAAAAGGTATAGCTCACGGACAGGTGCTATAGGACTCTGCCACACATACTCCTACAAGACTGTTGCAGGATTTGGTCCAAAAATCATAAAAAACTTGCATAAATAGGGAATTAACATTAGATATGATATATTACCACAAATATATGAAGAAGACATAACAAGACTCAATTAAGACACTAATGGGCAAATAAAACAAATGAAAATGGTTAAGAAAATGATATAATAAGGTTAATAAATTAACACTTATCACACTCCCAAACTTGAATTGTTGTTTGTCCCCAAACAACAGAAAATGACAAATTAAAAGACTCAAATTTCTAATAAACTAAAAAAATTTAGGATAAATATTTCATAGCCAAAGTATGCATATTTTTTGAATTTTTTTGAATGAAAGTGTTATACTCTTGACTTGATGCTTGATATCCATAGCCCTTCATAAACCTAGCTCCCCCAAACTTAAATCTTTCATATTGCCAAACCATAAGCTAGCCTATATTTCTTTTGCTATACTAGATTCAACATAGAATTTGGGACTTTGAATTGGGTTTTGCATTTGGTCTTTTCTTTTCGATGCATGCCTTTTACCTCATCTCACTTTTTCACTCCATAGCACAATTTTACTGCTATGCATCTCATATTGAAGTATTTTGGACACTTTGGTCCTTTTCAAACATTTTGGTGTACTTTGACACTCTTTTGTATGCACAAGACATGAAACTTTGTTCATTTGTTTGTCTTTTGGTTTTAGTCCATATGTTTCATGAACTCTATTGTGTTGGTACTTTTTAGGACCCTCCCCCAAACTTAAGGGAAACAATGTCCTCATTGTGAGTGTATCAAGGCTACAAATTGGCCAAATTGAAATGAAGGCCAAATTGAATCAAGTTCAAGCTTTGGAAATGGTTGGCTAGTTCAAGAGGCTCAATTTAAGACAAAAATGGTTAAACATTGGATTATTGTGGCTATGGCATCAAGTTCAAACATTTGTACATCAAATTCTTATTTATTCTTTTTTTGGTGCATATATGGCTAAAAGAAAATATGCTACTTAAAATCAGTGCCCAAAATCCTATAATGAAACAGAAAAGCAAAGATGACCAATACAAGTGTAATTGATTATCTTTAAAGCTAAAAAGACTCAAAAATAATTGAAACAAAAAAGCAAAGATGAGAAGTCACAAGTGTAACTTGATCATCTTGCGAAAACAAAATCACTCAAAGACTCAAAACAAAGATTTAGATAAAACCAACAATCCAACTCTAAGTCAAATTGACTCTAGAGTCAGGATGTGGTACCAAGGTTGAGTTTCAAACCAAGCAAACAGTCAATCAGGAGGACTGCATTATCATAAAACAACATGGTGACATGAAACCAAACAATGGGATTGCCATTGTTTTACTATGAGACAACTTTAAAGTGACCAAACAATGGGATTGCCATTGTTCTGCCATGAAAAAGACCGAATGGAAGAAGACAATGGCATTGCCATTGTCTTCTTATGACTCAGCCTGTATTGGTCTTATCAAAACACATGGAGGTGAGAATGAGTGCATTTAAACATGGCTTTCTCTCAAAACAGTCACACCAGCAGTGCAAACAACAACCTATCAGCAGTAAAACAACAAAGACAATGCATGAGTAGGCCTGCATGACATCTTAAAACAGCAAATATCCTCAATTGAGGTGAAGAGAAACAGAGTTATTATAAGAAAGGAAAACCATGCCTTTAGACTATGTTATGCCTTAGATATCAAAAACTAAAGACAACTACTTAAAAACAACAAAGATAATAAAAATTTAAAACAGCAAACAAATAACTAATGAGCAAAAGTAATCATCATACTAGATCTAAAAACAGCAAATTGAAAACAGCTAAATTAAAACAGCAAAACATAACTCTATACACAGCCAAAATCCATGTTGAAATAGACAAATAAATACCAAACAGTACCTAGACAACAACATGGAGTCTAACATAGCAAATGACTATGCAGAAGAACAACTAGACTAGTAAGGACCTAAGATACTACTGTCAAAACAGAGGAATTATCATGGATTTTAAAAAAACAAAAACAACCATGCTTTAGGCTTTAAAACAACAGAACTGACAATTACATCTCAAGGCTGTTGGAAACAGCAAACAGTAGCTAAAAACAGTAAACTATATGTATAAAAATAGCAAATCAGCAAATTAGATATACCAAATGGTAATACTACTTGTCAAAACAGAAAAATAGATAGGAGCTTCTAACAAAGACCTATGCATAACAAAATATATACAAAGAAGTGAGAAGGTAGAACCTGTCCTACTCAGACTGAGTTCGAGAGTCTGAATGCTCCAACAGGATGGATTTAGGTGGAGGTGGGAGCTTGATTGTACTTTGTGATTTCCCATGCTTGGCAGCAGTTTTAAGCATCCTCTCCTTCTGTATTTTGTACTCTACCCATTGCACTATTTCCTTCTTCAAGATGTCTACCTTCTTCTTCAAGTCATCCACCCTCTTCATCAGCTTGTGGTGTTTCTTCACTATTGTCCTTTTCAGTGTGTTGGCATGATCCTCCATTGCCTTCAACAAGTCAGCCTTGAGGGTTGCCATGGAAGAAGTGGCTGCTTCTTGCTGTACCTTGGCATTTACCCTCATCAATCTATCCAAATTCTTTTTAGACCTCCATAGCCATCACATCTTTGGGCAAGGCTAAGACTTGGGCCTTTTGCATGAGTTTGTGAATCAAGGAAGGGTAGAGCAACTTGCCATTTGTCCTTTCCACATATGCCTTGATGTTGGAGCATATCATCCTTCCAACATCAAATGGCCTAGCCTCTAAGATATAGTTGAGGATCAAAACTCTTTCTAGGCATAAATTTGTGTCATGGCTAGTAGGTTGAATGGTGTGTCTCATGAAATAAAACCATAAATTGGCTTCAGGCTTCAAATATTGGGTTTTTAGAAGCCTAGCCCTTCCCTTGAAACTCCAAACAGCCCCCTTCATGGCTATCCTAGCTAAGATCACATCATATTCCTCATCAGTGCACCCAGCTATCAACCTATCTAGTTCAGAGTATGAAGGTGGTATGAGTTCGAGTAGGTCATTTATGGCATTGGGTGAATAGGAAACAGGGGTCTTTCTTACTCTTAAGTCTACCCCATCAGTGACAGCTACTTCTGTATAAAATTCCCTAACCCAACTAACATTGTATTGGTTAGGTGTATCACATAAAATTTCCCAACCCAAAGAGTCTATTGTGGCCTTGATGGAAGGATTGGCCAACAATAGTTGTTGTGAAAAACCCTTTTGTACCACCCCTACTTTCTCAGAAAATTGCAAGTACATTTTTCTTGTTAAGGGTGTGCTAAACAAATGCTTGGGCTTTAGAAATATACATGGCCCATCATCAAATTGTTGCCCTGGCCCCTTTCTTCTTCTTGCTTCCCTTTCCTCAGTCTCTGACTCCTCACAGTCCTCTCTCCTTCTCTTTGAACTTCTAGTTTTAACTCTTCCCATTCTCCTCTTCCTTGCCACTTTCTTTCTCAGACTTGCACCAGTATCAATCTCCTCCCTTTCTTGCTCAACATGTGGGCTGCTATGCTTAGCGCTATGGTGAGCAAAATGTGCCCCCTCATAATAGTCATGAGTCAAAGAGTGTATAGGGCTAGTAGGTTGGTTTGGACTAGGTATGTATGGTTGAGTGGGATAGGGTAAGGGTGGTGATGTTTGAGTGACAGGGGTGTTTTGTGGATCAGATGGGTTTTCATTGTGTTCAAAGGGTGTAAGGCTAGGATTTATGGGTGATAGACCTATGACAAAGTCTAATTTTTGTATGGAAATAGTAGGTGGCGAAGGGATAACAGGTTCAGTAGGTGTAGATGGTGTGACTGTGGGTTGAGTTGGTAAGGGTATTGGGCTGGTAGTGGCTATTTCAACAGGGGATGGTTTAGAGATTGTTTGGGATGTGGTTAGATGGTCAAATATGGTGGGTTCTACAGTGGATGATGAAACAGGAATAGAGGTGGAATGTGGTGTTTCCATGAAGTTGAATTCAATGGGTATGTCTCTAGTGATGGTGGGTGTATGGGTTGTGGTAATAGGTGATTGGGCAGGGGATGGATCACACTCTTGTTCCTCCCTAATCATCCTATCCATGGCTGCCAAAGCTGCACTAACAGAGTGCTTAAGGGATGAATTTCCCTTTTTTGGTGCTTGGGCAGCCATAGAAGGCCGAGTTTGGATCATGGCAATAGCAGGCACACAAGTTGCTGTCATGAGCCCCAAAACTTCATTAGAGGCAGCAATGGACTCATCCCCAGTCTTTCCTAACATAAAGCCCACACTGGCTTCAGGATGTACAGGAAAGCTAGACAACAAATCCATAGTCAAAGGTTTAGTGTTCAGAGGTTGATGCTTCAGAGTGATCTGTCTGAGGTTCCATCGATTCTGACTTAGATGAACTTCAAGTTTTACTTGGACGGTTCATCGACTTATCAACTGATGGTTCCTCATTAGGATTCTCCTTTTTATCAACAGTACTTGTTGATGAAGTGGGATTGACAATCAGAGATTCTGGTTTGACCATAGGGTTTCCATCGGTCTCTGATTTGGAGGTGTCATTCCTTCCATCAGAATTCTTACTTGTACTGTTCTTGTACACCACATTCTCAAAATCCTGTCTTAAAATGACAATTTTTCCATCGACTTTAACTCTTTTAAAGTTTGCTTTTGGTTTTGGGAGAAAGTCGGGTTTTTGAATGCATCCAAGTTTGAAAGTGGATTCAAGGGTGGATTTCTTTAATTCGATGAAGGAGTCCAATTCATTGAATCCAATCCTTTGAGTGTCCGTTTGACCATTTAATTTTTCATAAACATCTTGGGCATCTTTATACTTGTTCATCAGAAGTTCATTGGTTTGAAGCTTCTAGTGAAGGATTTCCCGTTCCTTTTGAAAGAAATCTTTAGGAGCAACTGAATTTAGTCTCTCTGCCTCAGATTCTTTTAAGGCCTTAGTTTTCTTTTCTAAGTCCTTAGTTATTCGTTTGTTTAGTTCCAGAAGTTTATCTTCCTCTGATTTCTTAAGTGTGGTGATGCGAGTCTTTTCCATAGCAAGTTCTACTTTTTCTTCGGTTAGAAGGTTAGTCTCTCTTTTGTAGAAACTTGCCTCTTTTCCGCTTTTATTCTTTCAGATTTTTCAAAATTTAATTTCTCCTTTAATTTAAAAAAATCCTCTGAAAGTTTTATCACCCTTAACTCTAGCTCAGATGGAGTAGAGTTGGTTTCATTGGAAGTAGACTCACACACCTGATCATCAGATTATGCATTGGACGTGGCCATCAGACAGATGAGTGCTTTATCTTCTTCATCTGATGAAGAATCAAACACCCAATTTTCTTTTTCAGCCATCGGGCTTCTCTCTCTAGGATTATACTTGTATTTATTCTTTTAATAGTCAGCATCCTTTACCAGTCGTCCTCTGCATTCTTTTGAAAAATGGTCAAATTTTCCGCACCTGAAGCAGCGGAGGACATTTTCCCTTCCATCCTCGTCCTCTTTCCTCTCGTCTCTTCTATCTTCTTTTCTTTCTTCTCTCTCTTCTCTTCCATCTCTTCTGTATTCCCTCTGATGAAATTTAGATGGCTTCCTTTCATAGGATGACTGGTACCTTTCCCTCTTGAATTCTTTTCGTTCATAGGGTTTCTTGATGAACTTTTTCTGGAACTGCTTTGTAATCAAGRCCARAKATTTGRCAAMRSCTTTGATATCATCATCTGATTCAGAAGTTTCGTCTTCAGATTCTGATTCTACCACCAGTTCTTTCTTTCCTTTCTTCTTATGTTCTCTGGTAGGGGTCCTTGATATTTCCTTTTCACCGGCAGCAAGAGCTAAAGGTCCACCGATAGATACCTTCTTATTCATAATGTCGTTCTCTTGTGCTGCAAGCGTTCCATACAGATCATGAAGTAACCAGCCGTCTAGGTCCTGATTTGCTTGAAGGGACATCGACAGCTGAGTCCATTCATCGCCAAGACTTTTTAGGAATAAAACATTGTTTTCTTCCTTAGTTCTGGAGATATCGTTTCGACGACATTGATTAATCAATGTGTTGAAACGATCGTATGTCTTCTGAATCGGTTCATCAGAAAGAGCCTTGAAGTTGGTGTATTCGTTGAGACATTGTGCTCTATGATTCTTCTTTGTTTTTGCTCCTTCTTCCAGTTGGCTTGCCTGTTCATCCCATAGATCCTTGGTTGTGGAACATGCATCAAGGGATTGGAATATTTCATTGGCTATGGCCATGATTATCAGTCTTTTGGCCTTCTTGTCGGTCTCAACCCGTTCTATGTCGTCTTCATCCCAATTCTTCTCATCCTTGGGCATGTAGTAGGCAAGGATTTCAGCTGTGGTATTTGTTCCTGGGACTCTTGGGACAAGAGTCTGTGGAACGTAAGGACCCTCCATTACAGATCGCAGGAGGTTCTTGTCCATTCCTTCCAAGAAGTTTACCATCCTTATCCTCCATTGCGGGTACTCTTCTCGTTGATGAGTTGGAGGCTTGGTGAGGGAGCCAACACAATACGCAAAATTCCAGTTGGCCATTGAGGATTTTCAGAAGAGAGAAATTTTACGTTTAAAAAAAAATGAGAGATTTTGTATGATCGTTTGATTGGAAAAACAATCAATTGGCTCTGTTACCAATTGTTGATCCCAGATCTCTCAATAACACTAATAATTGAGTTAAGAATACCCAATTTATAGTGTTTTAATGAACAAAATGATGAACACTCAAGAATAATATATGAACATTCAAAGAATAATCTTGAGTGCCAATGATTTCACTTTATTTAATATGAAAAACGTAAAAGCGACATTTTTAACGATAGGCCTAATCACCTATTTATACTAGAAGGCTAATTAGAAGATAACTATCTAGTGAGACTATTTAGCTAATCTTCTACTAACGGATAAAGTTTATCTAAACTATGAATAAGCTATAAATTAAGATAAACTTGAAATCCAGCTGTCGATTTGTCATCTTCAGCTGTTTTTCATGGGATGATGATTCAACCTTATCTTTATATCTTCATCGCATGCCTCTGGTTGAGTTGCTGAAGAAAACTCTTAAGTGTTGTTGACCAGAAGGGTGATGAAGATGCTCTTTCCGTCGCATCTCTGGTTGTTCATCGACCCTCTGGTTCTTCTCCAGACTTGGTAAATTCTGCCCTAATGCCTTCATCGGTCTTCTGGTTCTTCATCACTTATTGTTCTTCATTACTTTTACACTTATAAATTATGGGGTCTAACAATTAGCTCCTTCGGAATTGAAAGAGTTGGTTACTTAGTTGAAGGATCTGATTGATAAAGGGTTTATTAGACCCAACACTTCACCTTGGGGTGCTCCGGTCATATTTGTCAAGAAGAAAGATGGATCTATGCGAATGTGTATAGAGTATCAAGAATTGAATAAATTGACCATCAAGAACAAGTATCCTCTGCCAAGGATTGATGCTTGTTTGATCAACTGGTAGAAGCAAGTTATTTCTCCAAAATCGATTTAAGGTTGGGGTATCATCAGCTTAAAGTCAAGGAGGAAGACGTTGCTACAACAACTTTTTGAACCAGGTACGGACATCATGAATTTCTAGTTATGCCATTCGGCTTAACTAATGCGCCCGCAGCTTTTATGGATTTGATGAATAGGGTATGTAAGGAATATCTTGATAAATTCGTTATTGTATATATCGATGATATTCTTATATACTCTAAAACCGAAAAAGAACATGCGGAACATGTTCGCTTGATACTGGAATTGTTAAAAAGAGAGAAGTTGTATTCCAAGTTGTCCAAGTGTGAGTTCTGGTTAAGGGAACTCCAATTCTTGGGTCACGTTATTACAGAAGCAGGGGTAAAAGTAGATCCTGCGAAAATAGAAGCAGTTGAAAAATGGGAAGCTCCAAAGACTCCTTYTGAAGTCCGAAGCTTTTTGGGACTGGCAGGCTACTACCGTAAGTTCATTTAGGACTTTTCTAAGATAGCCGTGCCATTGACCAAATTGACTCGGAAAAATATAAAGTTTCAGTGGGAAAGAGAACAACAAGAAGCTTTCCAACTATTAAAGGATCACCTCTGTAGTGCGCCGGTGTTAACCCTACCTGATGGATCCAAAAATTTTGTGGTATACAATGATGCTTCAGAGTTAGGGTTGGGATGTGTTCTAATGCAAAGGGGAAAGGTAATTTCTTATGCATCAAGACAATTAAAAGATCATGAGAAGCMGTATCCGACTCATGATATGGAATTAGCCGCAGTGGTGTTTGCTCTAAAAATATAGATGCATTATCTTCTGGGGACAAAGTGCCAGATTTATATAGATCATAAGAGTCTACAGCATCTGTTCAACTAGAAAGAATTAAATATGAGACAACGTCGATGGATTGAACTTGTTAATGATTATGACTGTGAAATCCTTTACCACCCAGGAAAAGCCAACGTGGTAGATGACACTTTAAGTAGAAATGAAATAAGCGGGACTATTAAAATTGTGGCACTGAGAAAAAGTTTAGTGCCTGATATCCATAAAGAAATTCTGAGATGTCAGAAGGAAGTTATGAAAGAAGATCATATCAAGACAGAAAGGTTGGTTAAGATGATTTCAATCTTGGAACCAAACGACAAAGGGATTATGTGTTTTCAAGGGCGAATTTGGGTACCAAGTTTTGGGGATATCTGGAAAGTAATTTTGAATGAAAGCCATAAGTCCTGATACTCTATTCATCCAGGTAACAATAAGATGTATCGAGATCTAAAATCTTCTTATTGGTGGCCCAGATTGAAGAAAGTATAACTAGATATGTGGAACAGTGTTTAACGTGTCTACAAGTTAAGATCGAGCATCAGAAACCATATGGAAGTCTTCAATCTTCGGAGATTTCTGTATGGAAATGGGATCACATTATGATGGATTTCGTCATGAAGTTACATCGAACTCCAAAGTGACGCAATCGGGGTAATTGTTGATCGCCTATCTAAGTCAGCACATTTTCTACCTATAAGAGAAAATTACTCTTTAGAAAAGGTGGCTCAGGTTTATATCAGAGAAATTATCACTAGGCACGGTGTTCTACTGTCTATTTTTCTGATAGAGATAGTCGTTTCACCTCAAAGTTCTGGGAAAGTTTGCAGAAAGCTCTGGGGTCTGAAATTCGGTTAAGTACAGCCTATCATCCGCAAACAGACGAGCAAAGTGACAGAACTATCTAGACTCTCGAAGATATGTTGAGAAACTGTATCATTGATTTTGGGGGATCGTGGGAAGATCATTTGCCACTAATAGAGTTTGCGTGTAACAACAGTTATCATTCCAGCATCCAAGCGGCAACATATGAAGTATTGTATGAACGTAAATGTAGAACGCCATTGTGTTGGAACGAGGTAGGTGAGATGCAGTTAACGGGTCTTGAAATTGTTCAAGAAACTTCAGAAAAGATTGAACAAATCCGAGAAAGAATCATAACAGCACAAGATCGCCAGAAAAGTTATGATGATAATCGTCGAAAGCCGATTGAATTTTGTGTAGGTGATTTTATGATGTTGAAAGTTTTGCCATGGAAGGGTGTCATCAAATTTGGAAAGAAAGGTAAACTCAGTCCGAGCTATGTTGGGCCGTTCAGAATAAGTAAACGAATCGGGCCAGTGGCATATCAGTTAGAGCTACAAGAATAGCTAAGTCTGATCACAACACTTTCCATGTATCAAACTTGCGGAAGTGTTTAACTGATCCGAGTCTCGTTGTACCATTACCAGAGGTGAAACTAGATAGTAAGCTGAACTTTGTGGAAACACCAGAAGTCGTGATTGACAGAAAGATCAGGGTGTTGAGAAACAAGGAAATTAGTCTGGTTAAAGTACAGTGGAAGTTTCACAAAGGACCAGAAGCAACTTGGGAGTCAGAAATGAGAACAGATTATCCATGTTTCTTTGATTAAAGGAATTCCGGTACAGAATTCTTTTGAAGGGGAGGATAATGTGATAACCGGGTTCTGATCATTACCCAAGGTATTTATTATATAAGTTAATTGTTTATGTGAATACGTGCTTACATGGGTTAAAATACGTAAGTATGTGTATTTCATACATTGGATATATGTGAAAATGTGTTATAAATATATATGTGCGTGATATAATTATACATGTGCATAAGTATGCATGAATTATATATATGCATGATTTTTATATACATGCATGTGGGGGGGGGGGTGAGAAGTGACCGACTTTCCACTTTTGGAAAGTATAAATAGAGGGTTTTGAGAATTTAGTAAGTTTCTGGCTTCATTTTAAGAATTTTGGGAGAATTAAAGTGAAGGTTGTTCGGATAAGTGTTGATCCCAGATCTCTCAATAACACTAATAATCTAGTTATGAATAACCAAATTATAGTGATTTTATGATGGAAGTTATGAAGACTCGAGAAGAAAAATAAGAATATTTATGAACAGTCTTGAGCTTCAAAAGTTTAACTTTTATAAACTGAGAAAAGTAAGAGCRATTCGTAAAAGCGACTCTTTTTACAATAGATCTAAACACCTATTTATACTAATCAGCTAATAAAAAGATAACTATATAATGTTATTTTCTAGCAATTCCTCTATTAACAGATAAGGCTTATCTTCTGTATGGATAGGCGCTAATACTGAGATAAACTCGAGTTCCAACTGTTGACTTGTCATCTCCAGTTGTCATTCATGATATGATGATTTCATCCTTATCTTCAAATCTTCATTGCATGCTTGGATGAAGTGYTGGAAAATCTTCTAAGTGTTGATGACCAGAGGATCGATGAGAATGCTCTTTCCATTGCATCCTTTGACTGTCCATTGGTCCTCTGGTTGAACTATCCATCGGTCCTCTTGTTGAATTCCAGACTTAGTCGTTTCTGCCTTGATGTCTTCATTGGTCTTCTGGTTCTTCATCACTTATTGTTTTTTCATTACTTTTTACATTATGAATTATGGGGTTTAACAATCTCCCCCTAAGTAATGAAATAACATAGTCTAGTCTAGACACACTTGTGAAGAACATAGACTAATCTAGTAGAAAAACATCAAATTCCAAATTTTCATTCGATGATAAAATTTCTTACAATACTTGAATTAAAATACATCAAGGCAAAACTAACAAAAACTTATAACTCATCACGAGCTACCTGAGTATATTTCTCTGAAGCGCAGAAGCAGTCTTCGATATGCGATGACTGTTGATATCTTGTGAATGAGCTGACTCCCTACTTCCCTCGGCACATGGTTTCTGCCCAGTCTTTCTCTCATAATTTTTTGAAACCATTCAAGTGTATCTGTTGAATACTTGAAGGCTTCAGTCAGTCTGAAGATTTTTTTAACCCCGAACTCATTCTTGTAAACAAGTCCAAGTTCGGGTCGATTCAGAACTGAGGTAGGTCGTTTCTCCTGCAGGCCCTGGAAGTCTTCATTTGGAGGAGCGAAGGTTAATCTTTCAATGCCTAGCCTAAAAGCAATTTCAAAATCACTTTTGGCTCTATGTTTCACCAGGGATTCCATCGTCTTCACTATTGCTCGGTTTGGCATTCCAAATCTTATGCCGTGATCCTGCCTTTGAGCTGTGTAAGCATATAACTCGATCAAGTCGTACGGGTTGAGATTGATGAGGTCATTTTCGTTGAACATGGTAACTAGCCCATGTGCTCTCTCCACGGTGAACTCGATGTATCAGATAGCTCGGTTGGCAAATGTATTTACTTTAAAGTCTATGACCCTCCTTATCCCATCATTCAAAAAGACAGCCTGGGGTGCTTGTGTGGTCTGTCTGATGAATCGATGGTGTAAGAGGTCCATAGACTCAGGCGATAAGACTGGAGGATTTGTGGACAAACTTTCATCWCGRTCYTGGTACATATATTGATGGATGTATTCCATCATGACTGGTTCCCTAGGCGGCAGTTGAGGACGTCTCCTCATTGACTCCATGCCTTGTATGATTTCATCTACCAGGCCCTTTGGAGGTTGCCTTGAAGAAGAAGGAGTATCCGCATGCACCACTAGTTGATGGGTTAAGGGTTGTGTATTGGTTGGGGGTTGTATTTTGGTTTGGGTTTGTATATGGGTAGTGGGTATGGTTTCATTGGTTGGCTCAGTTTGGGCTTGGGTGATTTCTGGTGCATGGGTTTCTGTTGGGGTTTGTGGTTGTTGGGGCGATGGTTGGTTTTGGTTGTGTGGAAAGGATGAAGGATTGGTTTGTGCGAGGTGTGGGTGAAGGGGTTAAAGGTAGGTTTGTTGTGGGTGAGGAAGTGAAAGTTTGGTTTGTTTCTGTTAGTGGTGTGGTTGGCTCTTCATCGGTTGATGAACTCAACACGATGGGTTTTGGGGTTGCGGCTACGGGAACATGTATATCTTGTTCATCATCAGAGGGCAAAGCCTCTGGTTCCTTCGCTTGGGTTGGTTCGGTAGAGGGTGGTTGTGGTGCTGGTTGTTGTGGTGCAGCGGATTTGGTGTAATGTGTAGCCGCCACCTCTTTCTCCCCCTCATGAGGTCCAAGACCTTGATCATTAGGGTCTGGATCATCATGTCTTCGTCGTTTTAGGGGGCGGCTTGATGAGCAGGAGGCTCTTGATCTGTTCTTCTTTTTCCACAATCGAATGTAGGCAGCGAGAGTACACACTCGATCCTTGTTGCATCTTTGTTCCATGGTGCGAAGGAGAGAGTTTGTTCGTTCTTGCTGTTGTTGTAGACTCTTCCTCAGCGCTGTGGTCGGTTCAACGGATTGGGTGGCAAACTTTGCACTGATCTCATTGAAGGATGGGATGAGTGCCTTGGATAGAGCCCGAAGATCGGCTCTGGTGGCAAAGTCTGTGCTTGTAGATGGTGGAGGTGGCACAGAGGGTGTAGCGGATGTTGAAGGATGGGGGAGGATTGCAAGGAGAGTCCTCACCTCTGCAGTGAAGGAAGAGAAGATTGCATCAAAGGATGGGCCTGCAGAGGGAGGTGGGGGTTGACTTGGTTGTGGGATTTGGGAAAGTATGGTGGCGGGTAGTTGGGTGAGGGTGGTTTGTAAGGTGGCTATTTGGGTGGTGAGGGTTGTGAGAGTTTCGTCGAGTGATGAAGTAGATAGTGGTTAAGGTTGAGGGATTTGGGAGATGATGGAGGTGGGTATTTGATGAAGGTGGCGAACGATGGTTTGTAGTTGGGTAATGATGTAGGTGAGGTTTTCATCGGCCTCAGTTGCCTGAACCGTGAGGGTTGCAATGGATTGGATAAGGACTTGGTTTCTTTGGGTGGCTAGGGAGAATGTGGTATTGTGGTGTTGGGTGACGGTTTGTTGGAGCATTTGTAGGCGGGTTGTGTTGGCTTTGGTTTGGGTTTCTATTTGGGTGAGATGGTGTTGAAGGATTGCAAGGGATTGGTTCCACTATCCCTTGTATGAGGAGTTTAAGGTCATCCAAGGACCGCGCCACTATATCAACATAGGCTTGGAACTCTGCCTTTGTGACCAGATCGGCTTGTGGGGTAACCCATGCAGCAACAGATGCTGCAGGTTGTGCCTCTGTTGCTGAGGCACCTTCTTGGCCTTGTGCGAATGTGGGCCTCGAAGGACTTCCATCATGTCCTTGATAGCCCTCAAGAGAGGAACTATCTCGTGATGTTGCTACATCAGCTTCCTCTTCCTCGGTTTCGGAGGCCGAGTAAGTGAAGCGAATGTGTGTCCCCTTCGATAGATCAAATATCAAAGGGAGAGGTGCATGAAGGAAAGATCGCTCTGAACGATCTATTGGTTCAACGTCAGAAGCGACACATGCTTCTGTGTGTGTGAAGGGATGTGGCGAGCCCTGAGGCGAAGGGGATCTTATTTCTTCATCACCTCTCTGTTGAGAGAGGGGTGATGGTAAACGTGGTTCCTCGGCTTGTTCATCTCTAGAGGCACGAAGAATGGCCTCTGGATGGCTGGCTGGGGTTGGGGTTGGACTGGGTCGTCCTGTTTCAATACCCCTTTGGCTTTGATCGCCAGGGGTAGTGGATGTGGTTGCCCTTTGGGAAGTGGGTTCAGGAATTGTATGAGTAATGCCGGGGGAAGCACGAGTAGCATCATCATCATTAACTTCATCATCCGATGAAGATGACATTTGTGCTCCCTCGCTTGGAGGGGGGGACGGCTCTAAATGCTCCGGGGTAGCTGCCCTTGGTTCTTGGGACAACATGGAGCGTTCATAGGTCTGGCGTATCTCATTTGTTGATGGTATGACAGTGAGCATAGCCCGGTACAGCGGTCGATTGATGGTGTAGCCCTCCTTTGAGAGGGTTGGTCTGTGTCCTTACATCTTGTAGACCGGGGTGAAAAGCTCCATAGCAGGTAGACCGTGTTTCACCATCGCATCCGCAATGAAGAGGGCGAGGAAGCGGGGAAATAGAACTGCAGAGAGGGGCTTTCCTGCGGCTTGAAGTTTGCATTTTTTGATCGCGACCGCATGAATCTCGCTGTAGATGTGGAAGGCGTAGTCGAGATTTAGGTTGAAGAATAGCCCATACATGATTGTCATTATGTTTAGGTTCCCTTGGTCTAGGGACCCTAGCTTGCGCGTAAGGGATCAGTTTAGTATGGAGAAGAACAAGTTCCATATTGGTGGGAGGAATTGTCTTTTGAAGTCCGAGACATTGCGTAGGTCACGGTTGTAACCTAGCATCTTTATGAACCGGAGGATATCGTCGAAGGTTGGTGGTTCGTCGTATTGTTCAATCCCGAGTTCCTCTCTTGTGGGAATGCATAACACCCTAGAAACTTTGGCTCGCGGTATCTTTAGCGAGCATATCATATCATTTGGGGCATCCATATCCCCCATTATACCATGACTGGCTGGATGAAATTCACAGTTTTGCAAGTATTGTTGCACGTATTTTAATGGTACGCCAGGTTCACTAGTGTTAGCTCTCATATTCATTAATGTAAAAGTATGAAAAAGATTTCTGCAAGTGTT